>NC_039261.1:19532724-19539345 GCF_003368295.1 Carassius auratus | reverse complement strand
AGGGAAAACATTTGATTTGATAAGCTCCATGTATAAAAACAATACATGTGCTGTAAAAATAGGAAATAAGCGAACAGAAATTTTTCTCCCAACAACGAGGAGTCAGACAAGGTTGCCCATTGAGCCCCACTCTATTTAACATTTATATCAACGAATTAGCCAAAGCCTTAAATAATTCGACTGCCCCCGGCCCAACCCTGACGCAATCAGAAGTTAAATGTCTCCTCTTTGCAGATGATTTAGTGATTCTGTCAAAAAACAAAAGAGGGACTACAGCAGCTCCTCGACGTCGTACAGACATTCAGTCAAACGTGGGCTCTCAAAATAAACCTTGCAAAAACTAAAATAATGATTTTTCAAAACCGATCCAGATGTAGGGGAAAATAAATACATCTTTCGAGCAGGAAACCAAGTCCTCCAACACACCCATGAATACACCTATCTGGGACTAAACCTGAGTTCTACAGGGAACTTTAATCTGGCTGTGAATGAACTGAAGGCAAAAGCACTGAGAGTCTTCTACATGATTAAAAACACTATTCGACATGAAATTCCAATTCAAACCTGGCTAAAAATCCTAAAATCAATCATTGAACCAATTGCTCTGTATGGCAGCGAGATATGGGGACCTCTAAAAACCCAAGATTTTTCTAAATGGGAAAAAGAAGAAATTGAAACTCTGCATACACAAATTTGTAAAAATATTCTAAAAGTAAACAGATCAACGCCAAACAACTTGTGCAGAGCTGAATTAGGACAATACCCCTTATTGATCAGTATCCAAAAAAGAGCGGTGAAGTTCTACCAGCACCTGAAGCGCAGCGAGCCGAGCTCATACCAGGCTGAAGCCCTGCGGTGTCAGGAGCAGAACCTGCAGAGGAGCGCTCTCTCACAGCTGATGCTCAAACTACAGCCAGACCAGCACAGCACCATCCGGCCAAACCAAATTATCCAGTTACAAAAACAGAATTACATCACCTACTGGAAACATGCTACTAAATCACAGAAGAAGATGGAGCTGTACTTAGACCTAAAGAAAGATTATAAACCAGCAGAATACCTGAGCTGTGTAAAAGATCCCAAATTAAGAAAAACACTTACAAAATACAGACTGAGCGACCACTGTCTGGCTGTAGAGAGAGGACGACACAGACAGAGATGGCAGCCGAGAGAGCAGAGAGTGTGTTCCCTGTGCTCTCAGAGAGAGCTGGAGACAGAGGAACACTTCTTACTACACTGTGATTACTATCAGAACATAAGAGCTGCATATTTCCACACATTCCAACAAATTAAACCAAATTTTATGGCATTACCAAATACAGAAAAATTAAATCACATTTTAGGAGAAAATTCCAAAATGATCACAACAGCAGCAAGATATGTATCAGCCTGTCACAAACTAAGACTGTCAGCCAGTGGACAAAACTGAAGCAAGAGCATTTCTCACATGTACTGTATTTATTTTATTTTATTTTTATTTTTTTTATTATTTGTTGTTGTCTTTTACTTGTTTCTTGTTTGAAGAAAAAAAAGGAGAAAGTATACATATACTTAATTATTTTACGAATCTGTTTTGTTTTATGTATTATATAATTGTTTATTCCTTATTCATGTAATGTACAATGCTTTGGCAATACTGTGCAAGTCATGCCAATAAGCTCATTTGAATTTGAATTTGAATTTGAGAGAGAGAGACAGAGAGAGAGAGAGAGAGAGAGAGAGAGAGAGAGAGAGAGAGAGAGAGAGACAGAGAGAGACAGAGAGAGAGAGAGACAGAGAGAGAGAGAGAGAGAGAGAGAGAGAGACAGAGAGAGAGAGAGAGAGAGACAGAGAGAGACAGAGAGAGAGAGAGAGAGAGAGAGAGAGATAGAGAGAGAGAGACAGAGAGAGAGAGAGAGACAGAGAGAGACAGAGAGACAGAGAGAGAGAGAGAGAGAGAGAGAGAGAGAGAGAGAGAGAGAGAGGTTTTACAAAACTTTATTTAAAACAACACTAAATCTTCAACAATTCACATTATATAGAAGAAATCATTTTTTTTACAAAAATTACATTTGCAAAACCAGATGTCCATCAGAAACAACACACAAAACCTCATTAACACACCACAGATCACTGAAACCCGTCTCATTGTTTACAAGACTATAATATACAAATTCTATCTTTAGTCTGCCAGCTACTAATTTCTTAAACATCACTTCAACATTAGTACTATTTAACTGTAAACCTCGATTTTTCCTGGTTTTCCATATTGTCAATTTCGCAGTTCCTATTAAATAATTTAACAGACACATCTTCCTTCTTTTTGAAAAATTATATTTCACACCCCCTATAAAAACTTCCTCTGAGAATTCTTCACCCAAAGCTTGAAACAGTCTACTAAGAACATCAAAAAGACCTTCCAATCTTTTACATTTTAAAAACAAATGTTCTAAATTCTCTTCCTCCCCACAGAACCTACATCCCACCCCTACTACTGGGTTCAGGTGTGCCACATGTTTGTCCGTAGCTATTGCACCATGAATTATTCTCCATTGAAGATCCGCTGTTCTTTTCTCGATTGGAGGTTTATACAGAGTTCTCCATCTATCTCTTACAAGAAAGTCTGCCTTCAGCAAAACTGGCCACCTTGAGATCTTTTGTCCTCTGAGTAACCCTTGATGTAAAACTTTTACTGCAGTGTTATATATGGCTTTCTTTGATGTTGTTTTAAACAAATCCAGCTGTGGAGTTTTAAAAGACAAAATTGAACCTGTGGATTCATCCTCTTGTCTTTCACCGACGACAGCAGCAACTCTTATTTTTGGAAAGTCCGGTTCATTACTTGGGTCTGACAGAAATCCTTGTCCAATGCTTTTCCTATAACCACTTGGTAATGCATTGACAATTTCTTCCACCAGCTTTTCCGTCAAGCGTGAGGACTTTAATCCTGTCAATTCTTTCAAGGTTTCCACAGATTCCCATCGGTCATTATTTAAAAGTTGCCCCAACTTCACAATGCCATGTCTTTGTAAACATGCACGCACGCTTACAGCTGACAAAAGTCTTGTCTGAATCATTGGGTTGAAAAACAAGCATTCCTCTCGTATCCAACTCCCAGATTCATCAACATCTCTTTCCACTTTAAAAACAGTTCTCCAAGAGTGCAACATTGACCGGTAAAAAGGTGTAATTTCGGACAGATTCACTTTATGCAGTTCCATTAAAAACAGATGTCTATCTAATTTAAGACCACCTGCTTTTTGTAGAATCATTTTTGCAGTCTCAGTCCAAGCTAAATCCTTACAATACAGAAACCTCTGTGCTGCTTGTATTCTAAAAGCAGAGATCTTGCTCCGCACATCCACCAGACCTTGACCTCCCTCGTACACTGGAAGGTAGAGAGCTGCCGCTCGAATCCAATGCTCTCCACTCCAAAAAAAATCCACAAATGTCCTCTGTATTTTGCAAATCAATTCTTCAGGTGGTTCCATTACAATGAGTCTATGCCATAAAGTTGAGGCAGCCAGATTGTTCACAACTAGAACTCTTCCTCTGTATGACATCAATGGTAATAGCGATTTCCATTTAAACAATCGGGCAGACACCTTTTCCAGCATTCCCTCCCAATTTCTATTCTGAAATTGCTTATTTCCAAAAAAACACCCTAGCATTTTCAGCCCATCCCTTTCCCACAACAATCCACCAGGTAGTTTTGGAGGTCCTTGCCCACCCTTCCACTGACCAATAATAAGTCCCTCACTTTTTCCCCAATTTACCCTAGCTGAAGATGCCTTTCCATAATTTCTCATTGTTTCAGTTAAAATATTAACATCATTTTGATTTGAAATAAAAACAGTTACATCATCAGCATAAGCTGATATGGAGATTCCACGCATGACATTAATTCCACTGAGATCTCTTCTTAGCCTGCACAGCAAAGGCTCAATAACAAGGCTATATAATTGTCCAGACAGTGGACAGCCTTGCCTGATCCCTTTTAACACGGGTATTGGTGCACTCAATCCTCCACCAGCTTTCACAATCACAAACACTTCAGAATATAACAGTTGAATATAAGATACAAAATTCTTTCCAAACCCAAAATTTTTCAAAACCTCATAAAGATATGTGTGATTAACTCTATCGAAAGCCTTCTCTTGGTCTAACGACAGAACACCCAGGTCAACATTATTGAATTGATTAAGATCAATGACATCTCTTAACAAAAAAAGATTGTCCATAATTGACCTATTAGGAATACAGTATGTTTGATCCCTGTGAACTAATACTTCCAAAACATGTTTCAACCTATTTGCTAAACATTTTGAAATTATTTTATAGTCCATGCACAATAAAGAGACAGGTCTCCAGTTCTTTAGAAGGCACAAATCCCCCTTTTTAGGGAGCAAGGAAAGGACTGCTCTTCGACAGCTTACAGGAAGTACCTTATTCCTTACACTATCCAATAAAACTTCATACAAGTCACTTCCAAGTACATTCCAGAATGTCTGATAAAACTCTGCCGGCAAGCCATCAATTCCTGGTGAACGGCCATTTGATAACTGTCTCATTGCCTCGGTGATCTCCTGGAAAGTAATCTGTCCATCCAAGGATTCCTTCTGTTCATTTGTCAATTTCGGTAGATCACTCAGCAAATCAGACATACATTCAAGATCACAAGTCTCAACATCATACAGATCCGTATAGAAATTGACTGCCAGTTTCCTTATTTCCAATGGGTCAGAGGTTATGACCCCGTCAGGCCGCCGAAGATGATACATTTGCTTTTGCTGCACACTTTTCTTTTCAAGATTAAAAAAATATGAGGAAGGACCATCCATGTCTTTAATAGAACAAATTCTTGCTCTTATTAATGCTCCTTTCACTTGTTCTTGTAATAATGAACCAAGTTCTTTCTTTTTATTCAAATGTTCATTTTTTATCCTTCCATCATCCTTATTAATCACAAGAATATTCTCCAAAGATTGTATATCCCTTTGAAGTTTTTGTACCGCTGCTTTCACCATGGAAGTAGAATGTGAACTATAATTCTGACAAAAGGTTCTTATGTTTGCTTTCCCGACCTCCCACCACATAAGCACGTTTTCAAAAGAAACCTTTTTTAACTTCCAGTCATTCCAAAAGAATATAAAATTCTCACAAAATAAAGCATCTTGTAATAGTTTAGTATTAAAATGCCAAAAATAGTTTGGTTTTGAAGTTCTTTTCATATTCAAAGTAAAAAATATCAAATGGTGATCTGAAAAACCAACGGGAAAAATAGAAACCTCAGCTATTTTATTATTCCATTCTTTACCTATATAAAATCTATCTAATCTAGCTCCGCTTACCCTATTATTAGATGCTTTGAGCCAAGTATACTGTTTGATTCCTGTGTTTCTTCTTCTCCAAATATCTATTAAATCAAACTTTTTTAAAATTTTTAACAATACAACACTTGACTCATGATGGGGTTCTTCTCCATTTCTATCAAGAATAAAATCAATAGTGCAATTCCAGTCACCTCCAATGATTGTACAAACATCGTCATCAATTTTCTGAATAGCACTCCTCAATTGTAAAAAAAGACCTCACACGCTCAGGTCCATTGTTGGATGCATAAACATTTATCAGTACAAATACAAATCCCTCATATTTGATTTTTAACAACAATATTCTTCCTTTTACAATTTCTTCAACAGCTAAAATATTAACATTCATTCCTTTAGCAAATAAAATGGCTATGCCAGCACTCATATTTGTCCCATGACTTAAAACACTCGTTCCTTCCCACCATCTACTCCATTCAGATTCATTGTCTACACTTGAGTGTGTTTCCTGTAAGAAAGCTACATTAAGTTTTTTAATACCAAATAACTCCGATACCATTGCTAATTTATTACCATCTCTACCCCCATTAATATTTAAAGAGCCAACCCTCAACAGTTCCATGGAAGAAAGAAAATATAAAGAGGATAGAAAAAGAACAAAAAAACAAAGAGAAATGTTCACCACATGTGACTTAAACATTTGATTTGTTTTGAGAAACGTTTATTTTATCCCTTCTTAGCTTTGTTAACATCTTCTTCAACCTGAATCTTTTTTTTTTGCTTAACGCATCAAAGCTAACATTTCTCTGCAACAATTTCACTGTATGTATGAATTTATTCTCATCAGGAAAAAATTCTTTAACTTCAACAGTTCTTCCAAAGGTCTCATCCAGGAAGTTATTTATATCTTGCAATTTATACACATCGTCCACACTTCCACACTGTGATCCAATGTCAGATATATCAGAGAAAGCATCATCATCTCTCATCCCCGAATCAGCATCACACATTTCACCAGAATTAGACATTTCAGAATTTTCATTAAAAACCCTTTCAACGCTAACCGTAGCTACATCATCATTCAGTACACTAGCGTCCTCCAATTCAGAAATATCATTATTTTTACCAGAATAAACCATTTCATGGACATTCTCAGTCTGACTTTCACTCACTCCATTACTGTCGATGTTCCTCTGTGATCCAGCTTGAGGCTGCACATCCTCAGAAGCTGACTTGCTGCTCTCACCAGCAGTAGAAGTACTAGGCCTAACTTCAACTTCACTAACCTGGGCCTTGTGTGGACATGCGTGCC
>NC_039261.1:19505224-19530224 GCF_003368295.1 Carassius auratus | reverse complement strand
CCGTGCAGTGTTGAGATGATTCGAGTGATGACGAGTGTAAACCCTCATCATTACTGTACCTACACCACCAGCACCCTGCAGTGTGTGTGACGTCTGCGCTGACAGCAGGGTCTTCATGCACGGAGGCGTCATGCTACATACGTGTGCTCACCGACATGCTCACCAGTCAAACACGGCTAGCTTTGAGATGCATTGCCAGAATGACACATGCACCGGACACACTATACATACTGTGTGTGAGATCTGGAAAGAACAAGTGCTTTCAAACATCATTAACATTTTAAGCAGCCTGATGGTGTAGGCTTTTAAGTGAGCCGTAATTAATGAATCTAGACGAACCTGGAGCAAATGGAAAAATACAGGAGTAAAAACACTCTTCAGCGACACATAAGTGTGTTATGCAAAAACGGATTCATTAAACTCATCGCATTAGTTGGGTTAACTATCTATTAAATTAATTATCTGCTGAATCAATAAGTGGAGATGGGGCCAGACGCTCTATGATGGAGAAGAGCGTGACGCCCCCTACAGGCCAATGTATCTAAACCAATATATAGTTGAGGAAACCAATATATAGTTGAGGAAACCAATATATAGTTGAGGAAACCGATATATAGTTGAGAAAACCAATAAATAGTTGAGGAAACCGATATATAGTTGAGGAAACCGATGTATAGTTGAGGAAACCGATGTATAGTTGAGGAAACCGATGTATAGTTGAGGAAACCGATATATAGTTGAGGAAACCGATGTATAGTTGAGGAAACCGATGTATCTAAACCAATATATAGTTGGGGAAACCAATGCATATTTGAGGAGCCCAATGTTTACTCGAACAAACCAGTGTATAAAGGAGCAAACCCATATACACTTGATCAGACCGATGTATCTAAACCAGTATATGTCTGGTTATACCAATGTATCATAAACCAATGTGTTTGTCATTGAACCATACATTCAACCAGTAAACCAATCCATATTCACACAATATACATGAATTATTTCCTGAACGGCTTGCCATAAGCAGCATCATGACAAACTGAAGCTGTGAAACACACATGAGCTTCAGGAGATCAGCTGACCTCATCTACAACACACTCACACACACACACTTACACACACACACACACACACACACACACACACACACACACACACACGCACTTCAGTGATATTTATAGTTCTCAATGGTCAGTCTTAATTACAGTGATTAGTCTAAACGAAAGAAATCCTGATTGTGTGATTACTGTTGTTAACACACACACACACACACGCACACACACACACACACACACACACAAACACACACACACACACACGCACACACGCACGCACACACACACACTCACTTCAGTGATATTTATAGTTCTCAATGGTCAGTCTTAATTACAGTGATTAGTCTAAACGAAAGAAATCCTGATTGTGTGATTACACACACACACACACAAATGCATTTGTTTTTCTACCATGGCTCAAGATGATATCGTTTTATACTTAGTTAATGAAGTTGTCTGTCCTCTTAACAATTCTACACTTGTTCCTTTTCTTTCATCTTTATTAAGTCTTTGATTATTCATATGTGCCTTTAATAAGTTATTTTGTGTATACATATTTCCCATTTTTCATTTTCATTTAGTATTTGTTCATTTCTATTTCTCTTCATGAAGCTGCTGAAGACTGATGATGCAGTTCTGCAGTAATGATGTCACTTTACAGTCTGTTTTAGTAAGGCACCGAGTAAGGAATCGAACCAGTGACCTTGGGGTTGCGAGCGCTGTGATCTACAAGGAATCATATACATTCACACAACACACAGAGAGAGTGAACCTTTCCACTGTGTAACCTTCCTGTCCGTGATGTCCTGCGTGAAGTTTATCACACTGGGTCTCCAGTTTCCAGTTCAGTGAATGCTGGCTCACACACCGTGAACACACTCCCGGAGCAATGAACACACAAACACTCAAGCACCGTGAACACACACCTGGAGCAGTGAACACACACACACACACACCGTGAACACACTCCCGGAGCATTGAACACACACACACACACACACCGTGAACACACACACACACACACACACACACCGTGAACACACTCCCGGAGCAATGAACACACAAACACTCAAGCACTGTGAACACACACCTGGAGCAGTGAACACACACACACACACCCCCACCGTGAACACACTCCCGGAGCAGTGAACACACACACACACACACACACACACACACCATGAATACACAACCAGAGCTGATATATATCTAGCGCCAGGGGAGCAGCTGGGGGCTCAGTGCTCCACAGGGGCGTAGCAAGCTTTTCAAAAGTGTGGGGGATGGATGTGGTTTGTTTATAAACAATAAAAATTATAAACACATTGATCGACAGAGGGGTACAAAATGCATGGCTTAAAAAGGGCTGGGAAAAAAATAATCCTACATTAAAAAAAAAAGAAAGAAAAAAAAATCAGAAAAGGGGAGAAAAAAACGCAAAATCAGAAAAGGGGAGAAAAAAACGCCCACACAAAGCTTTTTCTCTGGTGAAATAAATAATGTAACAATTTACTGTTTTTAAACATTAAAATAATATACACTTTTATTTCATAGTTCTTCAACAGGTATGCAAACAATATCCCAATAATAGCAATTAGCATTAGTCAAAAAAACGAAATATAATACCGAAAACACTCGACATGTCAACAAAACGATTAACAGAACATCTTCCCAAACACATATCAAGCTTATTTAAAAACCTCTAAAGCATAAACACTCATTCAAAGTACCTGGATAAGGGAGATGTAAATAACCATAAGTTCCCGCCTCCTTGGCACGAGCTGACCGATAACACCCCAAGAGAGGCGGGACTTAAGTCAGAACAGCCAATCATCAGCCGATCACACTCAAAGCCGGTGTCAAGTTTGAGAGGGAGGGGGGAGGAGGCAGCCGCGGCGAGCGCAGACACAGAGAGGCCAGAAACGGAGGAACGACTCTAGTAAGGCGTTTGAGCAAAACTGCGGAAAAACTGCAGAAAATGTGCGGGTGTCGAACCCTCTCACCGGGAAAAGTGTGGGTGTTAAAACCCCCACATCCCCCACGGGTGCGACGCCCCTGGTGCTCCACAAATTTCACATCAAAAACTGCCACAGTACTTATGGTGTTCCTCAGGGTTCAGTACTGAGTCCATTGCTTTTATCATCTACATTTTACCACTGAGCAATAATCTCCATCATTTTGGGATAAATTTCTCTATTCTACAAAAACAAAAACTTCTATTCCTCCCTCTGTTCTCACTTCCTGTCTACAAGCTATTAGCAACTGGATGACAACCAGCCTTCTCAAACTTAATGGAAAAGAAGTGAGGTTCTCCTAACTGGTTCAAGAGCCACACTCTCCAAAGCTCTTTGGACCATATCAGTTGATGCCTCTCTGTCTCCTCCTAATTTAAAGGTCTTGGGAGGTTTAAGTGGCCCCATCAAATAAAATGTTTAATAATTATTATTAGTATTATTAAAGTTTAGAAATAAATAGTAAGTTTTGAAAATCTAAGTAGTTGAAAAATAACTGTATTCACACCAAGCAGTTAAACTCATCTTCTCACTAGTCGCTTTGTGTTTATAATCACACTCATGTAACTATTCTAACTCAAACTTACAGGACAAAAGTGTTTAAAGAAAGACTGAAAGAGTTGTTGAAGGTTAATGGTAGTGATGTTGAAGTCATGTGACTGTAGTGTAGTTCATTCCTAGCCTACGTTAATTTCTTCTTCTTCTGACTGTCGCTATAAAATGAAAAAAGTTGTATTCATTTGTAAAGATTTTCCAGATTAATAAAATGTTTCAGAATCCTAACCCTAGCGAACGAATCACTTGTGTTTCTCTCATTTGTCAGTCACTTTAGATAAAAGCTTCTGCTAAATGAATAAAAGTAAATGTGACTCTCTCTATCTCTCTCGCTTTCATAAATGCAGTAATTAGAGCTCGTCTCTAGGTAAAATCAGCCCCTAACTGTGAAACAGACACACACGGAGAGAGGGAGACACACACACACACACACACACACACTTCGCTGCCCGTCTGTCCTCACTTCTGTGTGTCTCTTCACAGTCTCAGTTCATCATTTACATAAACTCAAGAATTTGGCAAAGCTCTGCATTAATTATCATCCTAACGAAGGCCTGTTTAATTGCCAGGCGCAGTGTTTATGTGCATGCAGATGAGCTGTTGAATATTCACGAGGGTTGTCAGGGAAAGCCTGAGCGTCATGTTTAGATGCTGCAGGGTAAAGCACTGCAAACGCCCACCACTGTCACCTGACCTCTCCATCCACGTCAGGGACACAAACAAACAGACAAACACAACGCCCGGGGCGCACACACACACACACACACACACACACAGCACTAAACAATACACACACACACACACTCTCTCTCTCTCTCTCTCTCTCTCACACACACACACACACACAGCACTAAACAATACACACCCACACTCTCTCTCTCTCTCTCACACTCTCACACACACACACACACCCACACGCTCTCTCTCTCTCTCTCTCTCTCTCTCTCTCTCACACACACACACACACACACACACACAACACTAAACAATACACACCCACACTCTCTCTCTCTCTCTCTCTCTCTCTCTCACACACACACACACACACACACACACACGAACACAACGGTGGGATGATGTTTGATGATGATTTGATATTATTTCCCTCACAGAGCTTCTAAAAACTGAAATGAACCTTAATGAGGCTCTCAGATCATTATTTACAGTCGAGCTCATTTCTCTAAATTCATTTTTCTTTCACTTTGCAGATCATGAAGTTGTGATCAGCGGAAGTAATGGGTTATTATAGTTCACTAAAACTTTAACTAAAGCCATTAGAGGCACTAAAATAACCAAAAACTGAATAACCTATATACATATCACAAGAAATACCAAAAATGCACAACAAAATGACAAAAATGTTAAATTAAATTACACAAAAAGAATTAAAAAAAGAAAATAATAGCATCTCAACGATACAAAAATATATATTATTATTTTTTTTTTTTTATTATAACTTATATTCAAGTTTGTCAAGTTTAACAACAACCAAATAATAACTGTAGGGTGGGATTGGGTTTGTGAATTGGATGTTGAGTGGGCATGGCTTTATGAACACGCAGGGCTGGGTTTATCAGACTAATGATGGAGAAGACCAGCATACATCAGCAGACAGAAGATCCAGTGATGACATTCGGATATAGATGGTAAATAAATAAATGAACAATAAGTTCAAGAACATGCATTTGGAGAATAGAATATTTTAAACTCATAACTCAGGCACAAATGAAGTTCCATCATTTACTCACTTTCAACGCCATTAAAGCATCATAAGTGCACTTCATATGACTCATGTGCTCTATACTCAAGTCACATGAGGAACAGAGCCATAATTCATGATCACACATCCACTGATTTAAACATCTTCAGCGTCAGTGGTGTCATCGTCATTATTCCTCCAGAGAACAAAAGCCATTCAGGCTTATAACATCATGAAGGTGATTGACTGAACACTGATTTTTGGAAGAATTCTTCCTTTTAGATCAATGTGTCCACACACGTCTTGTGTTTGAGTCATTTCCTCTGAGACTGTAGATGAGATCTCAGATCATTACTGAAGCTCAACAGTACAGCATGACGTTTGCAACACCAGCGTCACAGGTTCGATTCCCAGGGATTGCATGAACTGATCAGATGTACGCCTGAGAGTCACTTTAGAGAAACATATCTGCCAATGCAGTAATGTAAACTCAACAGTTACTCAATATTCACAGGCCACACTTTCAGGACGAGTCTGTGTCGTTTGTTTCTTCATCTGATGAAGAGGAACTGACACTTGGTGTGAAATGTGGCTTCCTAAAAAAGTTGCTGTAGTTTCACACTCGATCACTGACATTTGTCTTCATTAACTCTGGATTACAGCAGACTCTTTAAATAACATCAGAGGAGTGTAATAAATTCTTGGATTCCTTCAGGTCACATGATCAAACACCAGAGAACAGAACCAGAAAAGGATCAGATGTTGAAGATCGCTCCTGTGAAACTGTAGAAATCACGAAGTTCAGCTACAGTCAAACTATCCAGGTGAAATAATCTGTGAGATTTTTTTTTTTTTTTTTGGGGAAGAAATAATACTTTTTATTATTAAAGATGCATTAAATCGATCAATAGTGATGATGATGACATTTATAATGTTAGAAGAGATTTATATTTCAAATAAATGCTGTTCTTCTGAACTTTCTGTTCATCTGTGAATCCTGAAAAATAAAATGCATCACAGTTTCCACAGAAATATTGAGCAGCACGACTGTGTTCAACATTGATAATAATCAGAAATGTTTCTTGAGCAGTAAATCATCATATTATTCTGATTTCTGAAGATCATGTGACACTGAAGACTGGAGGAATGATGCTGAAAATACAGCGGAGCATCACAGAAATACATTACACTTTAACACAGATTCACACAGAAAACAGATGATTTAAATCCTAATAATAAAGGTGCATCTCAGTAAATTTGAATGTCATGCAAAAGTTCATTTATTTCAGTAATTCAACTCAAATTGTGAAACTCGTGTATTAAATAAATTCAATGCACACAGACTGAAGTAGTCCAAGTCTTTGGTTCTGTTAATTGTGATGATTTTGGCTCATATTTAACAAAAACCATCTCTACAAATTAGAATATGGTGACCTGCCAATCAGCTAATCAACTCAAAACACCTGCAGAGGTTTCCTGAGCCTGCACAATGGTTTCTCAGACTATGTCTACATTAATCCTGATACATTTGAAAATAATGTTTTTGTTTTTAAATGCTCTCTGTCCACACTTGCATTTTCAAGCATTTCCAAAAGTTTCTCATCCACACAGAAACATGAGAAAACATTAAATTTGCTTTCTGTGCATACGTAAAGCCTCAGTTGACTGCAGATGATACACACAGAACAGACATGAGACGGTCCAGGTCGCACACATCCATGATCGTATGTTTGATCTATAACACAACTGTCCTTATGAGTAATACATCTATAGCAACAGTGTGAAAGTGCATAGCACATAACGTGCACAATACCAGTATAAACATGGACATCTTTGGTATAATATATGTCAAATGACTAAACATGGGGAAGACTGCTGATCTGACTAGGCCACAAACTCCCAAAATGTGAGTAAAAATCATCACAATTAAAAGAACCAAAGACTTAAACTACTTCAGTCTGTGTGCACTGAATTTATTTAATACACAAGTTTCACAATTTGAGTTGAATTACTGAAACACATTAACTTTTCTCACTACATTCTAATTTATTAAGATGCGCCTGTATTTCACAGTTTTTACTGTATATTTGATCAAATAAATGCAGCCTTTGTGAGCAGAAGAGACTTCTTTCTAAAACATCATATAGACATCCAATGCTATTTTATATGGTCAAATAAATCAATAAACAGAAATAAAGCGACTGTGGCGTTCGGCTGTGTCTGAAGAGCTTCTCCAGAGTCACATGATCACATCAAAGCCTCGTCCTCCTCCATCTGCAGCACATGAACCAGCTTCCTGACGCTGATCTGGATTCATTGTGATGGATGAATATTCACACACACACACACACACACACACGCACACACACACACACACACACACACACACACACACACACACACATACACACACTCACACACACACACACACACACACACACACACACACACTCTATAAACACACATGCTTGATGTGTTTCTTTTCTTCCGTACTGTGTCATTCTGTATTCACATCCTCGAATGCTTGCAGCAAAAATGTTTGGTTTCAATATTGCTTTCATGTTTACTGTGAATCTCTCTGCCAATTACTTTCAATCTTGTACAGAAATGTACACAGGAGCTGATGAAAGACAAGCTTTAGGTTTTTAATAACTGTGTGTATATGATATATCCAGAAATATAATATTATGGCATAGGTGTTTGCAATGTAAGACAAATGTTTGCTTTTGAGATTGTTTGTGATATTTATAATTAAGTGCTTCATTTTATAAGAGATGTGAGGCACGTTGTGTGCAGTAAAGTTTGAAAAAAAGAGACAAAGTTGTGAAAATGTGAGCAGTTGAAAAAACCTGTAACAACTTTAGCATAACACAAGATTTGGAGTGTGTGTGTGTGTGTGAGTGTGTGTGTGTGTGAGTGTGTATGCATGTGTGAGTTCACTGATTCATCACAGCTTCACTCCAGCAGTCTCGTGAGTTAGGGGCGGGGCTATCTATTAATCTGACCAATGACAGACAAAGTTACGAGCAAGTTTACATGAAATAACAGTTGAAGGTGTGTGTGTGTGTGTGCTCTTGTTTTTGTTACATATCAGGACACAACTCTGTATAATGACATGGGTATGACACAGGTATTAAGTCACCTTTATTTATATAGCGATTAAAACAAAATACATTGCGTCAAAGCAACTGAACAACATTCATTTGGAAAACAGTGTGTCAATAATGCAAAATGATAGTTAAAGGCAGTGAGTGAGTGAAGTGACATTCAGCCAAGTATGGTGACCCATACTCAGAATTTGTGCTCTGCATTTAACCCACCCGAAGTGCACTCACACACAGCAGTGAATACACACACACACACACACACACACTCACACACACACTGTGAGCACACACCCAGAGCAGTTCATCATTGAATTCAGTGATGTCATCTCTGTTCAGATAAATAGTGTCTGTGCATTTATTTGCAATCAAGTCAATGATATCGCTGTAGATGAAGTGACCCCAACTAAGCAAGCCAGAGGCGACAGCGGCAAGGAACCGAAACTCCATCGGTGACAGAATGGAGAAAAAAACCTTGGGAGAAACCAGGCTCAGTTGGGGTCAGTTCTCCTCTGACCAGACGAAACCAGTAGTTCAATTCCAGGCTGCAGCAAAGTCAGATTGTGCAGAAGAATCATCTGTTTCCTGTGGTCTTGTCCTGGTGCTCCTCTGAGACAAGGTCTTTACAGGGGATCTGTATCTGGGGCTCTAGTTGTCCTGGTCTCCGCTGTCTTTCAGGGATGTAGAGGTCCTTTCTAGGTGCTGATCCACCATCTGGTCTGGATACGTACTGGATCCGGGTGACTGCATAATGGTTTTTATTCTGTACAAACTGTATATTCTATGGCCCTTCACCAACCCTACACCTAACCCTAACCCTCAGGAAACTTTGTGCATTTTTACTTTCTCAAAAAAACTCATTCTGTATGATTTATAAGTGTTTTGAAAAATGGGGACATGGGTTATGTCCTCATAAGTCACCCTCTCCTTGTAATACCTGTGTCATACCCATGTCATTATACAGAGTTGTGTCCTGATATGTCATAAAAACATGCCCACACACACACACACACACTCACACACACACACACACACACACTCACACACACACACACACACACACACACACACACACACACACACACTCACACACTCACACACACACACACACACACACACACACACACACTCACTCACTCACACACACATGTATAATACTGAAATCCTGGAGGTCTTCACTCATATTCATCTCTGGATGAAGGTTGGTTCATGTCCTGAAGCTTAGAAGCTCTGAACGAAAAACTGAATGAGACGACAACAGTCTACAAACAGGCCAAATCACAGAATGAGGCGAGGTTATGATTTGTAACTTTTTTAACTTCTCATGTAACAATTGTCCTCTAGGATCAGTTGTACACTTTCACACGATGAGCATGTGTGTTTGTTAGATACACACAGACTGAACACAGATCAGCAGCTCCCTCTTCAGGAGATCTGTGAGATCTGTCTGTCATCATTACAGTCATGTCTACTGTTCCTCTGCATGCTGTGATTTACTACAGTAACAGTTCATAATACAGTAAACTGCAGTCTCCTAACCTTGGGAATGTGAAAACGAAATCTTTAAAAGCACCTAACGTGATCATTTACTGTGCTTTCCCTGTAGTGAGGTACACTAGTCATTGTTCGTCAGTGTGTGACGCTCAGTCTGAGATCTGAACAAACTCACTGAGAACATTCAATAAAGCTGCAGGAATGATGGATGCCTTGAGAGAGAAAGAGAGAGAGAGAGAGAGAGAGAGAGAGAGAGAGAGAGAGAGAGAGAGACAGAGACTGGAGGCTTGAGCGCAGGTCTCTCGCTCTCAGCAGGATGTCCATATATGGTCAGCAAGTCCTCACTTCCGGAAGCCTCCTTAAAATGAGAGAAGAAGAAAAGAGTGGATGAAAGGAGAATAAAGGAGTGTGTGTGTGTGTGAGTGAGTGAGTTTCACCTCAAACACTGTGAGGAAAATTTAATTGATGCTGTAAGCACTCATTACCCTCGTTTTACTACACACACACACACACACACACACACACACTTGACTGCTGCTACTGAAGAGCATCTGAGTGAATGACAGACAGCGAACAGACGTCAGAGAGAGAGAAAGAGAGAGACTGTGAAGGAATGAGAGAGGGTGGGGGGGGGTACAGGGTCCAGAGCGAATGAATGAAAGCAGAAATCATCAGAATCAAACACAATCAAACTAAGTGAGTGTTTCTGTGGGGGTTACTGTTTGACGTCAATACCTGAACACACACACACACACACACACACACACCTGTCCAGTTATGCTATAACATCTGTAACCACGGGCAACAACAGCCCGCTGCCACACATTAGCGTGAGTGTGTGTGTGTGTGTGTGTGCAGCAACCAGAACAATTTACCTTAGGAGGTTGCATTCTTTTACATATTTAAATATTCTTTTGCACAATTATTATACATTTTATTACTAATTAATATTATTGAATTAATATTCAACACATAAATATATTAATATTTCTTTTCTTGCTGCTGTGTTCACATGCTAATGTCACATGCTGTTTACATGCGCTAAACACTTGACTGTGTTAATTGCTGCTAGAAACAAATGTGCAAAAATGAATACGTTTGGTGGAGCAGCAGGGTAGTAGTCTTGAAAGGTCAACTCAAAAGTGAATATTAGTATCTCAGAGAAGTGATATGTACCCTTAAAGTACTACTATGCACTTTTCGGTGGTGAATAAGATGGCTTTTTTAATAAATAGTTGAATGCGTGCTCACGCTCAGTTAATCAGAGATCAGGATGAGTTTGTTTCTTCATCAGGTTTGTAGAAATGTAGCATTGCATCAGTGTCTCATCACTGTCTCCTCTGCAGTGAATGGGTGCCGTCAGAATGAGAGTCCAAACAGCTGATAAAAACATCACAATAATCCACAGCACTCCAGTCCATCAGTGAACATCTGGAGAAGACAAAAGATAAAACAAATCCAGATGTTTTTAACTCAAATACATAAAGTCTATAATCCATAATAACACTTCCTCCAGTGAAAAAGTGTTCTGGTCTGAATCAGGAGAGAAATATGATCAGATCAAGCAGAGTTTAAACAGCTGTAAACAAGTTAAGTCAAGTCACCTTTATTTATATAGCGTTTTAAACAAAATACATTCGGTCAAAGCAACTGAACAACATTCATTAGGAAAACAGTGTCAATAATGCAAAATGACAGTTAAAGACAGTTCATGATTAAATTCAGTGATTTCATCTCTGTTCATATTAAATATTGTATGTGCATTTATTTATATTATTATGATTCGCGAACCAGCTTTGAACTCCCGAACTGACTCAAATGATTTGCAAACCTGCTACGAACTACCGAACTGATTCAAATGATTCGCGAACCCGCTTTGAACTACCGAACTGATTCAAATGATTCGCGAACCCGCTACGTACTCCCGAGCTGATTCAAATGATTCGTGATCCCCAAACTGACTCAAATGATTCGCGAACCCGCTCCGAACTCCCGAACTGATTCAAATGGATTGCAATTCCCAAACTGACTCAAATGATTCGCGAACCCGCTCTGAACTCCCGAACTGACTAAAATTATTCGCGATCCCCAATCTGACTCAAATGATTCGCGATCCCGCTCCGAACTCCCGAACTGATTCAAATGGATTGCAAATCCCAAACTGACTCAAATGATTCGCGAACCCGCTCTGAACTCCCGAACTGACTAAAATTATTCGCGATCCCCAAACTGACTCAAATGATTCGCGAACCCGCTCCGAACTCCCGAACTGATTCAAATGGATTGCAATTCCCAAACTGACTCAAATGATTCGCGAACCCGCTCCGAACTCTCGAACTGATTCAAATGATCCGCGAAGCAGCTCCGAACTCCCGAACTGACTCAAATGATTCAAGCTCCATACTCCGAACTCCCAAACTGACTCAAATAAATGCATGCATGACAAACGGTGCACTTGCTGCGACCTGAAAAGTACAGGTTGATTTTTAGTTACTAGACTACTCGTGGTTCATGCTATTGTAAATGAAAACATATTAAATTGTTTTTTTTTCTTTTAATCAATAAACGCTTATTAATGTATAGCCTTATGCAACAATTATATGTGTAAATTTTAAATATTATGACATTACATATTAAAATGTTCATGTAACAGTCAGTATTTGTATCTGTAACAATCACAACATTTTTCGTATATCTGCATACAGATACAATGTTGTACAGTTACTTGATAAGACCGTTATTACTTTTTATCTTTTTTTCGTAGTTATCACTGAACAAGTATGTTGTGTTAAACTAAAATAATTATTAATTTCTAAAATAATATTTATCATGCAAGCAGAGAGATGTCATGACAAACGTTTAGTGATCATTTGAACACGACTGAATCAATTCAATGCGCACATTTTCATTACACAGAACACTTTGAGCGAGTCTATAATGTTTAGCGAACATCACTAAACAGATGTGTGTGTGCCGCGCAAACCAGCAAAAGATAAAGATGCAAACCTGTAGGACAAGTAGACAATGTATCCGTATCTAAGCTGATTATTAGCCTACTCTTGAGAGAGAACTGATTTGGTTTTTGAGAGACTGAGACGTGTAGCGCAGCTGTTTGATTGGTGAGCGCGCTGTGCTTATTCCATTCATTCATTTCATATCGTAGTCTAAGCTTTAAATCATTGCCTTTTAAATGTATACAAATACTATAACGTGACTGAACTGCTGTGAAGATGAACACCGAGCCGAGCCAGATAACGAACAGACTGACTCGTTCACGAGTGAAGAACCAGTTGCATCGGTGTTCGGATCACCAGTAGTTCTTTCGGACAGTTCGATTCAATAAACCGGTTGAAGAAAACGGTTCACCGGTTCTTTTGCGCTCTACGTAATGGCGTCATTTGCGATGATTGCCCTTGATTCAAGCCTTCGGTTTACCTGGGCTCATAACACTAGCACAGAATCAGTTCAGAATCAATCACCAGAAGAATCAGTTCAGTTCAGACGCTCTGTGTGTCGGTCTGCTTCACGCTGAATCACACATGCGCAGTATCATCAGCTCCTCGGTTCTCGAATCGGACGCGTCTGACAGAAACGGTTCTTCACTCGTGGATGAGTCAATGTTTTGACAATGAACTGAATGATTAGTTCGCTAACCGGAAATCCAGCTGCTTTGATTCAAACCCTCTCTCACACAGACACGGAAGAGAAGACAATGCTGAATAAAGTCGTTGTTTTTGCTATTTTTGGAACAAAATGTATTTTCGATGCTTCAAAATATTCTAACGGACCCTCTGATGTCACATGGACTACTTTGATGATGTTTTTCTTACCTTTCTGGACATGGACAGTATACCGTACACACAGCTTCAATGGAGGGACTGAGAGCTCTCGGACTAAATCTAAAATATCTTAAACTGTGTTCTGAAGATAAACGAATGTCTCACGGGTTTGGAACAACATGAGGGTGAGTTATTAATGACATAAATTTGCTATCTGGGTGAACTAACCCTTTAACTTGGTTTGGATATTTTTTGTATTTTCTAGTTCAGGGAACAGACACAGTCTCTATACGAATATGTGTTTGGATTCTGATGTGAGAGACAACAGTAGATGGACTGGATGAGTGTGTGGTGTTCAGTGTGATCAGCACAGGGGTGCAGTGACAGAACGTGGACAGGTGTGTGTACTCATCATCATGTGTTGTGTTAGCAGTCAGTGTGGCTCTAACTCTCATCTAAGAGTCTGATCAGCTCTGGCCTCTCTGGAGGAACAACACGTCCGACAAATGAATGAACAACATGATCAGAGGCTCTGAGACGGTGCAGAAGATCAATAGCACACACACTCACAGAGAAACACACACACACACTCACAGAGAAACACACACACACACACACTCACAGAGGAACACATACACACTCACAGAGAAACACACACACACACTCACAGAGAAACACACACACACACTCACAGAGAAACACACACACACACTCACAGAGAAACACACACACACACTCACACAGAAACACACATACACACACTCACAGAGAAACACACACACACACTCACACAGAAACACACATACACACACTCACAGAGAAACACACACACACACTCACACAGAAACACACATACACACACTCACAGAGAAACACACACACACACTCACAGAGAAACACACACACACACTCACACAGAAACACACATACACACACACACACACACACACTCACGGAGAAACACACACACACACACTCACACAGAAACACACACACACACACACACACACACACACACACTCACAGAGAAACACACACACACACACTCACACAGAAACACACATACACACACACACACACACACACTCACAGAGAAACACACACACACACACTCACAGAGAAACACACACACACACACACTCACAGAGAAACACATACACACTCACAGAGAAACACACACACACACACTCACAGAGAAACACACACACACTCACAGAGAAACACACACACACACTCACAGAGAAACACACACACACACTCACACAGAAACACACATACACACACTCACAGAGAAACACACACACACACTCACAGAGAAACACACACACACACTCACACAGAAACACACATACACACACACACACACACTCACAGAGAAACACACACACACACACTCACACAGAAACACACACACACACACACACACACACTCACAGAGAAACACACACACACACACACTCACACAGAAACACACACACACACACACACACACACACTCACAGAGAAACACACATACACACACACACTCACACACACAGAGAAACACACATACACATGCATAAACACACACACACACACTCACAGAGAAACACACATACACACAAACACACACACACACACACACACTCACAGAGAAACACACATACACACTCACACACACACACACACATACACACACACACACGTGTAATGACATCTGAGGAGTGTATCCATGAGTGTGTGTGTGTGTGTGTGTGTGTGTGTAATGTGTTTGTCTGCTGAAAGCACACGGTGCAGATGTACAGAACTCTGATCGATCAACAAACACCAGCAGTAAACAAGAGAGAGACAGACAGACTGACAGACGTCTACAAAACATTGGCTTTCATTGGTTCCCAGATTTAAGAAACTTTCTGAACCTTCACAAACCTCCTTCAGAAATTATCATCACCAGAAGATCGTGCGTATATGCATTTCCACTCCAAATGAACCAAATCAAGATTACATCACACAGTTCTTCAGATTACTTTAACTTCATCTGCTTGTTATATTGATATGCATACTCTCATCCATGTGATGTGACTGTGTTTAACAGTATAAGACAAGTATCAAATAAGATATTCAAATATCTATTATATAAAATAATAAAAATGCAATAAAATAAGATACTTTTCAGAGAAAGTTCTTAGAGAATCATGTAGACATGTTAACTGATTGTTGTAACACATTAGAATAAAAAAAAAATCTGTGCATTTACGCATTTTTTTTTATTCAAAATGTGCACCAATTAACAAAATGAATATTTCAATGCTTGTACAAGCAGTGCAAAAATAAGATTGATTTTGGTTAAATATCTAAAGATCTTAACTTTAGCCTGTTTACTGTATAGATGAAACTGGACATATGTGGTTTGTTTAAATCTATTCTGTACAAGTTTAATTAAGACCTAATGATTAATCACCCGAAACACTCGATACATTGCACTAATAAGATGAAAACACATTATGGGGCTGCAACTAATTTTAATGAACTAATATGTGTTAGAATATTTCATTAAGAGCTAATGACCTGAACAGACGATTAATCACTCGATTAGTCGATCCTAACAGCTATTAAGTACAATACCAGCTCACTGCAGTGCTGTAATGAACTGGTGTGGTGTACACTGCATAGTGCACACTAGAGATGGAGACCGTGAGTCAGACGTGTCTGTTCTGCAGAGTTACTGTGTTCTGTCCTTCATGACTGAGGAATAAAACACAGCAGGATATTTTTACTGCACATTCGTCATGGGAACAGTAAGAGAAGATTCATTCATCTGATCAACACACACACACACACACACACACACACACACACACACAGTAGAAACAATAAAGTGTGCTGTAAAGACACATTTTTAGAGGAATAAAGATGATTCATCCGTGAAATGCTCATAAAACAGATCAGGTCTCTATCGGTGTGAAGCAGAACTCTTGGATTATGATAATCTGAAGATACGCAGGTGAACACTCGCTGACGTCATCACCTACGTACAAAGAGAAGCTCACCTCCATACTAATCACACACACACACACACACACACACACACACCCACACATTGAGAGACACACACACACACACACAGAGAGACACACACACTCACACACACACACACACACACACACACACACTCTCACACACACACACACACACTCTCTCACACACACACACACACACCCACACACACACACACACACACACACTCACACACACTCACACACACACACACACACACACACACTCTCTCACGCACGCACCGCTCCACAGGAATGTTCACATCATGAGAGATGATCCAGGACCGAGTGAGAGGTCAGAGGTCACGAGAGTGGTTCATGAACAGGAGACACAGAGACTCCAGCAGCAGTTTAACTCAATAATTAACAAGTTTAATGAACACTAATCGTTCACTATGTGAGGAGCAGAACAAATTTAACTTGTCATTTCATTAAATTCACATTTGAGCCTGCTTTATTAGCATCACAGAAGAACTTAATACATTCTGAATAGCCAAAGCATTAACTTCAGACAGAACATAGTATTTGAGAAAGCAAAACTGAATCAGTAGAGAGTGTGAACTGTGTTTTTAAGTCATCTCTTCTGATTTTCACCAAGGCTGATCTTATTTGATCTTATATACAGTACAAACAGTAAAAATATTATTCTAATGTAAAACATCTGTTTTCTGTGTGAATCTGTGTTAAAGTGTAATGTATTTCTGTATTTTCAGCATCATTCCTCCAGTCTTCAGTGTCACATGATCCTCAGAAATCAGAATAATATGATGATTTACTGCTGGAGAAACATTTCTGATTATCAGCAGTGTTGAAGACTGAATTTATTTGACATAGAAATCTTTTGTAAGATTTGTAAGATGTTCTTACTGGCACGTTTGATCAATGTAATGCCTCCTTGATGAATAAAAGCATTTATTTCTTTAAATAAAGACTTAGTGTAGAGTAAATAGTTCAACATCAAGTTAGTTCCTAATGTTACAGAATTTAATTCCTAGTGTCCAAACACTGATCGAGTCGCTGTTGTCAGAGATGTATAGTAACGAAGTAGAACTACTTCACTACTGTACTTAAGTACTAAAAGGCGGTATCTGTACTTTCCTAGAGTATTATTTTTTTCTCCTACTTCCACTTTTACTTCGGTACATATTTTCGCTGAGTTTAATACTTTTACTCCGATATTTTTTTCATGTGCTCCATCGTTACTCGTTACAATTATAAAAGTTACGAATCATTCCATTACAAACCACTGCCAGAACTGTATATGGCATGGCAGGTTTGATGAAGCTGGCACATCATTGAGCGAATCAAGCGATTAAGAAGACTGCGCGTGCTGACTGAACTGCTGTGAAGAGAGAAATGAACAACGAGCCGAGCCAGATAATGACTCGTTCACGAGTCAAGAACCGGTTGCATCGGTTTTCGGATGACCAGTAACGTTAGTTCTTTCTGGCAGTTCGATTCAATAAACCAGTTGAAGAAAACCGTTCACCGATTCTTTTGCGCTCGACGCAATGGCGTCATTGCCGTTGACTGCACCTGGGCTAATAACATTAACACAGAATTAGTTCAGAATCAATCACCAAAAGAATCAGTTCGTTTCAGATGCTCTGTGTGTCGGTTTGCTTCACGCTAAATCACACATGCGCAGTATCATCAGCTCATCGGTTCACGAATCGGACGCGTCTGACAGAAACGGTTCTTGACTCGTGAACGAATCATTATCTGGCTCGGCTCGGTGTTCATCTTCAGTTCTCTCTTCACAGCAGTTCAGTCAGAGTACTGTTTGAGTCAATGATTTACTCCGGGTTATTGGTTTGTTTTAACTCAGGGGGAGTGTCAGACACATTAAACAAGTTCATCTGTGGATTAATCCGTATTGGAAACGCGAACCGTTTAAAACGATTCAGTTCGATTTGGTGAACTGTTTCAAAAAAAGATCCGGTTACATCGAATGATTCGTACGCGAACCGGATATCACAAACTGCTTTGTCTTAAAACCAAGGGGCAAGGAACTCGACCGGAAGTTGAAGTCGGGTGGGGGCTGCCATCTTTTAGCAGAACTTCACTTGCGTTAGCATTCCCATTGACTCCCATTCATTTTGGCGTCACTTTGACAGCGAATAACTTTACATCTGAGGCGTTAAAAGACTCTGTTTGTCCATTATTTATTTCTAAAGATACACGACAATGTATAAAGGGCTCCATTACCTTCTATGTTACCATATGGCCCCGTATAAACAGTTTTTGTAAAAAATAGGCTAACGATTGCGTCATAACCACTCGGCTCTCTGTCGCATTACCGTACAGACAGGAGGAGAAGCTCGCAGGCAATTAACTTAATATGGTGTACTGGCGTTACATTTTAAAATACTATACAAAATAATTAATCAGAATACTTACTCCTACTCACTCACGACAAAGAACTCCCCGCTCAAGCTCGCCGTCTCTGCAAGATTAACGATGGCAGTTTGCACGCACAGCTACTAGAAGATTTACATCTGTCAGACAGGTTGCTGACGTCGTCAAGCTTCGTTTGAGTCTGCGCGTCAGAAACGGAAGTGCTAAAAAACGCTAAAACTGGGCTTCATTTGTCTCAATTGAGTTCCAATGGGGTCGCTGTGTCCATTTCTTTTACTGTCTATGCTTAAAACAGACATGTAAGAGAAGACAATGCTGAATAAAGTCATAGTTTTTGCTATTTTTGGACCAAAATGTATTTTCGATGCTTCAAAAAATTCTAAATGACCCTCTGATGTCTTATGGGTTTGAAACAACATGAGGGTAAGTTATTAATGACATAATTTTGCAAATTGGGCTAACTAACCCTAGTAACCGTTTTTTGTTTACAAGAAGTTACAGTCAAAGGAATTATGATTGTCCTTTAGGTTAATCATTTGAAATAGTAAAAACAATATGTTCAAACTTTTGACTACTTTCTTTAATAGCTACATATCACAATACTTCTACTTTTACTTTCAGTACTTGAGTAGTAAATTTTAAAATAGACTACTTGCAATACTTAAGTACAAAAAATGTTGAATACTTTAGTACTTCTACTTAAGTGTGGTGCTTAAAGAGCACTTCTACTTCTACTCAAGTCACTTTTTTGATAGAGCACTTGTACTTTTACTCAAGTATGGGTCTCTAGTACTTTATACATCTCTGGCTGTTGTCAGATTCATTTAATCAGCCAGTAATTACATGATTAATCCAGAGAAACTGATCCGTCTAATAAGACCTTAATGAACTCATTAAGAATCACAGACCTTCATCCGTTCAGAGATGCTCTAACCGTCTGACTCACAACGAGCGACATCACTTCCTGCGGAAACAAACAGGAAGCAAAACACCAACAGAGAGGAAGAAAGAGAGAGAAAATAACTGGATACAGATTTCCAATTATGCCAATTACTGACCCACGAGTACAGAAGCGTCAGATAATCACACGAAACACAAAAGACTTGAGACACAAACACAGCAATCTTACATGAGTCACCGTCTATCACGGAGGAACATCTCACTTTATACAGAATAGAGGAGGAGAAACGGCGGAGAAATGAAATACTTCAGTGGCAATGACCAAAGAGTACTTCTGTTTGTTCTCAAATCTGAGCATCAGTGATTCAGATCAAACGATTGAATCAGATTCACATTACGAATGGAGCTCAAACTGATATTTGACGGATAAAACTGATAAAGACATGAAATAGAGACTTTAACAAGAGGTGATTGATAGTGAGATGTTGTTCATGTGTTATGGAGACGTTATCTCAGCTTCACATTCATGGAATCTGGATTACTGATTAATTACAGCGGTTATCAGACCAGTCTTTATTCACTGCTGCTTCTAAACACCAAACATGTGTATTCTGTAGAGAGAAAGTTCATCATTCTCTGTGTTATAATGAACACGATTCCCTGAGCTGGAAAGAGTTTGTGTGTGATATAATCCTCACATCAAACAGTCCTGCTAGGATGGAACTGCAACACTGTGACACTGTGACACAAAGTGCTGTAGATTACAGAGTTTCACTCAAATCAAATATAGTGGAACAATATTATTACTAATATTATTCATTACAATTATTCATTAATTCATTTCAAAATGACAATTAAACTATTTGCATTTAATTAAATTGTAAAAAATGCATATTTAATTTTTTTTTTATATATATATATTTTAGTGTAAACAGGTAACATGTTTCGTATATCTGACTTTATTACAGTCTGTGGTGTTATGCCAATAACTTGCAGATTTGGCATAATTTAATCTGAGTTTTGATAAATGTGCTCATATTAATCCCAGTATGTCCTGTGATCATGATGGTCTGGATGTGTTTTATTTATTTGTCACATTACAGACAATATTTCAGAAATGTGTGGATTTAAATGTTTAAATTTCCATTTGATCACTTTTAGTAATGGCCAAACATTTTATTGTGTAGTATTCAATGAGTATTTCTCAAACCGCCCAGGTTTGTCACTCCGACTGAAGTATGACTCATGCGCTGAAGAATCATTTTCTCTGATAATATTTCATCCTTTATGTTGTGTGTTCTCCAGAACCAGCTGCCGCAGATTTGCAAAGGATTCGCTGTTGATCAAATCGAGTTTGTAAAAAGTTCTGTAATGATTCAGGATTCAGTATGATTCATTCAGACAGTTGACTCACTCTGAATCGTTTGCAGCGGTTTCTCGCTGGATACTTCATAAAAACAAAAGCAAGCGGATGTTCACGATGCTCTCATGTTTTCTGAGCAGGTTTGGTCTGAGGTGAAGGAGGTGAGTTTGTGACTCATGTTCCAGCAATGGCCCGGCTCCATCTGTGAGCCCTGAGTCAATCCACAGAAATCAGGACTCCTCGTCATTAACACAGACACACGGCAGGTACGTCTGGGACACACGGACATATATATGACATCAGATCATGAGTCACCAGAATCACAGATGCTGCAATCAGATCAGTTCACTGCTGCAACGTATGATCAACGGCGGCTCTGAACGAAGACGAGTCCTGAAGGGATCGTTCGCTCCAAACCTGATCATTTACTCGCCTGCATGACTCACTTTCTTCAGTCCAACACTAAAGCTGATGTCTTGAAGTTTCGAAAAACCCTGAGACGTTCCTCAGAATGTGTTCATACAGGACTGAAGGACACGAGGGAGTGAATGATGACAGAAGCGTGTGTTCGTTCATCTGCAGGATCAGATTCAGTCACACGATGCTCTCAGAGTTTACACCTATCTGCTTCTACATCAAATAAACACATGAATGAATGAACAAAGAAACGAGTTAGTGAATGTATGAATGATTGAAAGAACGAATGAGCAAATGAATGAACTCACAAATGCCCAAATTAACTAAGAACTGAAACCAAGCCAGCGTTGCTGAAGAACACATCCCAGCGGTGGAGCACTGAGGAGGAAGTGTTCAGGACTCAATCAATCCCTGCATGCTCCGGATTATGAGATATATGAACTGATTGAGTCATCTCTGCAGTAAATGAGCCGTTATGGTGACAGACTCTTGTATATGCATTATATTGTTTAATTGTATTATAATGTCAACAAGAGACTATAAATACACTCTTCCACAGTCACGCACTCTCTGCAGATATCTGTGGGTCATTACAGATTCACTGATGCTCAGTCGTTCTCATTCACTTCTCTTAATGTCAGGGCTGCAGTCGTGGAGAACAAGGGGTTTATCAGTCCCACAGCAGGGGCGTGTCCTCCTCCTCCTCTCGCTGTGATTGGCTGATGACAGTGATGGAGTGAGTCAGTGAGTCAGTGTGTGATGGGTGTTTGAGCGCTTCATTGTGTTCCTCTGCCAGATTTAGACTCAGGACCTTTCCCTTCCAGCCGCTGGAGGTGAACAAATAAATGATTAAAACGACTAAATAAATTAACAAACATACAAAAGTAAATAATAAACAAATAAACAAATGAACAAATTAATGAATAAATAAATAAATAAGTTATCTAAAGACTGAGTCAATTGTGTAATGAATGAATATGTAAATGAACAAATGAGTAAATGAATGAATGAATGAATGAATGAATATGTAAATAAATGAACAAATTTGTAAATAAATAAAATGAACAAAAACAAAAAAATGACTACAATGAACAAAGGAATATCAATTAATCAATAAAGAAGTAAAAATAACTAAATTTATACGCAAATGACAAATGGATGAATGAATAAGTAAACAATAAATCCATTAAACAAATTACACAATAAATTAACAAGTGAATGAATTAATGAATAAATGAACAAAATAATTAAAGAAAATAAATGAAAAAAATGACTAAATAAATAAATGAACAAACAAATGAATGAATAAAAAATAAACACATTAAACAAATGAATAAATAAACAATGTAAGAATAAATACATAAAACATGACAAAATTAATGAATGAATTAAAAAGTAAACACTACATTAAACAAAAGACAAAATAAATAATCAAGTGAATAAATTAAAGAATAAATTAATAACTAAGTAAATAAACAAATGAATAAACAAACAGCTGAATGAATGAATATGAATGAATGAATAAATGAATGAATGAATAAATAATAAATACATTAATCAAATGCCTAAATAAATGAAATATATGAATGAATAAATAATTAAATGAACAAAACATGACTGAATGAATTAATTAATGACTGACTGAATGAGTGAGTGAGTGAATGAATGACTGAATGAAGATGATGAAGGGTTTGAGGACACAGAGGAGCTCAAACTCGGAGACAGGAATCACGCGACATGCGCTGGCGAGGAGCTTCATACGCATCCATACGTGATTGTGTGGGAAGCTCTTCTGTTCCAGTGTTTCAGAAGAAAACTGACTCACCTAAACATAGGATCTGTTTACAGCTGTAATTAAATGCTATAATAATCAGCTTCATGAACTCTAGAAACTAACTTTGGCTCAGATGCAGGTCTAAATAAAGGCATCAGATGTGTCTCTGGCATCAGTGTAATGAGCGGGTTTAGTTCAGGCCACTCTGTCCTTCTCTATTATAGCATCAAGTCTGTCCACCCACTGCACTATTCACAGCTCATGGGACGAGTTCTGCTAAAAATACTGCACTGTAATTGTGTTAGAGATGAGAACAGGGCTTCATGACCTTCTCGTGTGACACTGACCTCCAGCGAGAACACAACTCAGATCCAGATTCACTCACAGATGACGAACAACTGCTGGTTATTCAGTTCTGCTTCACACTGTTAGTAAAATAATGGCTGACCACAGCAATCCTTACAGCACTGTATGTCAGTGGGGACATGAGGTTATGAGTGCTTTGGTAATCATAGTGTATTGTGTTATTGGATTTTGAAAATTAGTGTTGGAGTTTGGGAATGTGTGGTTTTGAGCATGAAATTACCTGTTTTGACAAGTGTGTGCTGTAGGTGTGTTTGGTACGTTAAGAATTTAGAAAACAATTTAAAAGTAACAATTGTAAAACACTGTAAGATGTGTACAAATGAACAAGATACTCCCTGAGCTGCACTGAGATCCCAATATCTCTGGAAAGGAACCATCTAGAGCCTTAAACACTTCTTGTGTTCAGTAGAGCTTCCAGCCGAAACTTCTGCAACATGAGCACTTTAACTGTCCCGTTCATTCCTGTGAAGCTGCTTTAAAACTGCAATCTGTATCTTATAAAGTGTTATTATAATAAAAAAAGAAAGTGTGACTTGACTGTGTTTGAGTGACGAACATTTGCAGATTGATTTCCACTAAAAAAAACCTAATTAACTAAATCAATTATAGAAAGTTTAATTGAACATCTTGCGTTTCTGAATACGTCAGTTTCATTGAGTCAATTCAAAAGAACAGAGGTTTACCGAACAATCAAACTTATCTGAGTCAATTAATTTCTTTATGCAATACACCAATTCTAAAAATATAACTTTTTAATTAAATGCGAGCACATAAACACATGCTCCAGTCTTCAGCACAGTGAAACAGCAACCGAACTTAGAGTTAAACATCTCTTCATCTTTTACTCTTCATGTCCACGCGGGGAGCAACAAACCCAGCGTCCAGATTTAGATTACGCAACACAAACCATTCATGTAATCACACAAACTAAACACTTCTGTTGTGCACAATCAGACAGAGCTGCTGCTGCAGTCAAACCCAGAACGAACAGCAGAAAACACACACACACACACACACACCGTCACAGCAGCTGTTTGTGTGAAAGAGAGAGCTGTTTTCAGTCGGTCTTGAGTTCCTCTCGCAGAAACTCAG
>NC_039261.1:19375224-19500224 GCF_003368295.1 Carassius auratus | reverse complement strand
GGGCTCAGAAAATCACTCTGGATCCCTCACATCCAAGTCACCCCATCTTTGAACTTTTGCCATCTGGTCGGCACCTCAGGGCCGCAAACACCAGAACAGCAAGGCACAAGAACAGTTTCTTCCCCCAGGCTATCTACCTCATGAACAGTTAAATGTTCTCTACTTATGCTTATAAACGTGCAATATCCTTATATTTATTTGTTAACCCTCCATCCTAGAACATTCCCGCATCTCACTCAATCCTATTCCATTATCATTTATAGCACAATTGTTTATACACGTATTTATTTGCTAATGTGTAAATCTCTTTTTAAATTATTTATTTTTTTTTTTTCTGTCTCTGTGTTGTTGTCTCTGTGTACTGGAAGCTTATGTCACTAAAACAAATTCCTTGTATGCGTAAGCATACTTGGCAATAAAGCTCTTTCTGATTCTGATTCTGATTCTGACACAATAGGCAGAAAGAAAGAAAGAAAGAAAGAAAGATAGACAGACCAGTTTGTGAGAGAGCCACACCTTCACTCTTTCTTTCTTTCTTTCGGTTTTGATTGTTAAGTGCAGAGTTGATCCGTCTGTAATCTCTCTCGATGGATCCCAAACTAACCATCAGAGGATGTGTAATAATCTGTTCATGTAAGTGTGGTTTGTTTTCTCATGTGGTCGGTGAAGCTTTACAGACTTTATGAACTGGAGCTCATTTTAAAAGTGGAGGGGGAAAAGTTTTCTAAACTAAACTTCCTGTTATTGTTAGCTTATTGCTAGCGGGGAAGTTCGTGGTTTTCTTTTGACAATTAAAAGCTAAACTCACTCTCTTATCGTGGCTCACTGACTTTAATGAGGGTCTGTGATCTTCTTTGACAATCTTCTTTATCAGATCTTGAGAGTATTTCTGTAGCTCATGGCGTTCACAACACCAGTGTCACGGGTTTAATTCCCAGGAAATGCATGAACCGATTTGTTTGATCTGTTTTGGATAAAAGCATCTGCCAAATGCAGAAATGTTCACCAGACGACAGCTAAGAAACCCACAGGCATCTTACACAGACGAACATGTGCTTGAGCCACATGTGAAGAACACGCTTCACACAACACTTCACCGTCTGTGAAACCACAGTGAGATAAAAGTTTACAGATTATTAAGTCAATGCAGATGCCACTGCTGTTATAACTGTATGAATTATAGTAGCCAGAAATACACTGTGACTAAGAGAGTCTGGAGCATGCAGCGCTGCAGTTTCAGGAAACCCACCAGAAACGAATACAGACAGCGTTTCCTCAATAACAGCAGGAGCTTTATTAATGGTTGCAGATCTGCTGGCCATGCTGTCTGGACGGGACGCTCTCTCGTGCTGCAGAAGAGATTTCACCAACGGATCGTCCTCCTGTGAGCTGAGTGACCCCCCCGACACGAGCTGTGGCACACAGTGGAGTGCTGATGTGAGTCTGTCACCGCTGGAGCACAATTCTGACACATACGGACACAAACTATTATATACAAGGTTATATTGATGAGATGTCAACTTTTTAATAATGAGATAACTTCAGAATTATGACAAAAGTCAATTATGAGATAAAAAAGTCATAATTATGAAAAAATGTTGATATACAAGGTCATAATTATGAGATAAAAATCCAAAATTATGAGATAACATCAGAATTATGACAAAAAGTCCAGTATGAGATAAAATATCACAATAATGAGATAATATCAGAATTATGAGAGAAATCAATAACGACATAAAAGTCATAATCATAAAGAGATTTAAAAAGTAATAATTATGACATAATGTTGTCATACAAGCTCATATTTATGAGATAAAAGTCAAAATGAGATAACATCAGAAGTATGACAAAAAGTATTTTATGAAATAAAAAGTCAAAACTTTGAAATGTTTTACCTTAAGGGGCCATAATTATGAGACAAAAATCAGAGAGAGATGTTATAATTAGAAGTCAATTATGAGATAAAACGTAAAAATTATAACATACATAGTCATAATTATGACACACTAAACCATAATTAAGAAAGAATTTGAAATTATGACAAAAATGGAAATTCTGATCAATTATGAGATACAAATTTAATTCATTGCTTTCAAAGCCACAAATATGAGACAAAAAGTTGAATTTATGAAATAACAATAATTACGAGGAGAAAGGCATATATAAAAAGCCTAAATTATGAAATACTAAAATACAATTATGACACAAATTTGAAATTATGAGATTAAACATCATAATAATTACATAAAAAGTCATACTTATGATATAGAAAGTATAACAGATGACATACTTATTAAAAAGATACAATTTGAATTTACAAATAACTTAAAATAACAAACTTTTTTGTTATGAGTATGATTCACCAAAGCATGTTTTTCTTGGCTTCCATCATTAGAGTCTTCACCATGCTCTAGAAGTATGTTCAGTTTCTGAAGATTTATGATCTCATAATAAATGAGCCTGAAGCTGTACACGAATGCTTCGTGATCTGCAGGGTATAGTGGTGGTTGATGAGTCTGGAGGGGTGGATCGGAGCAGAGTTCATCATGAGGGACCTCAGAGCATCATTCTGAGAGGACAACACACTGATGTGATCTACTGGATGGACTGTGCTCCACCGAAGGTCAGGAGTTCTGTTCAGTCCATCATAAACACTGTCATCAAATATAATACATGAGTGTCTTCTCACCTGTGTCTCTCTGCAGAATCCTGTGAAGCTGTATTGTAACGGTGAGTACAAAAATAATTCTGTGTATGAAAGTCAAATCTGTGCCGTTTTATTTTAACAGATTTCTGTATTGAAATATTTAATTTGGGGGTTGGTAAAAGTCACTTCTTTTCACCAAGGCTGCTTTTATTTGATCAAAAATACAGTAAAAACTGTGAAATATTACAAACTCAATTCCAAAAAAGTTGGGACACTATACAAATTGTGAATAAAAACAGAATGCAATGATGTGGACGTTTCAAATTTCAATATTTTATTCAGAATACAACATAGACGACAAATCAAATGTTTAAACTGAGAAAATTTATCATTTTAAGGGAAAAATAAGTTGATTTTAAATTTCATGGCATCCACAGATCTCAAAAAAGTTGGGAAAAAGGCCATGTTTAGCACCGTGTGGCATCCCCTCTTCTTTTTAGAAGTCTGCAAACATCTGGGGACTGAGGAGACAAGCTGCTCAAGTTTAGGAATAGGAATGTTGTCCCATTCTTGTCTAATACAGGCTTCTAGTTGCTCAACTGTCTTAGGTCTTCTTTGTCACATCTTCCTCTTTATGATGCACCAAATGTTTTCTATGGGTGAAAGATCTGCACAGCAAAATCCCCAGTGTTAATTTAACACTCTGAGTGTGGACTCATATAAACACTGAAGCAGTGTTAAAAGTAACACTGAAGCAGAGTTGAAGTTAATGAGATAATTAAGACGTTAATTGAGTTATGATTTACCATTATTGAAGGCACCTGATGTTAACAAGCAGAATCACCAACTGAGAAAAATCACAATTTGTGTGTCACCATAATAGTGGTCAGTGTTTGCTTTAGTTGGGATCTTGGCTTGTGGCTTTTTACTTTTAAAATGTGTTTGGCAAGTCAAGAGCAAAAGTCATCGGGTGGTGATGATTATGTTTTAAAGTAGTTGTTGCTTGATCTGAGCTGCTGAACTAATTTACAGTGTTTTCTCTAAATATTTTTCCATTATTGATTGTAACAGCTTTTCATTCCACAATTAAAGTGTCTGCATTTTCTATACATTTTGTAGCCATCTCTTGCTAGTGATTCTGATTTATTTATTTTTTTTAATTAAAGAGTTTTTAGTTTATGCACACACAGATAACAAGAATCAGTGTATGAATCTCAACAACGGTGACATACAGAATATTCAGAAAAAACAGATCTACTCTGAACATCACAAAACAAAATACAAAAAATTCACATAAAAACAGCAAAAATAAAATATAGTTAGAATAAAAAGTTAAAAAGACAGTTCAGCTCATAATTTATTCATGCCGCAATGCATGATGGGAGCCATGGATGAGTTTTTATTGGCTACAACATCCTTTTTTGATGGTCACCGTTGTTGTGATGCTCAAGCTCATTCTTGATGTCTGTGTGTCTAAACGAAATAATGTTTTTTTTTTTATGTAGAACTAACTTTTAAAAACATGTCACATTATGCCAAAAATGTTGGATTGCTTGCTTTTTTCACTTAATTTATGTACACATTAAAGAAACCCAAACCATTCAGTTCACTCCATGACAATTAGTCCAAACCACAATCAATAGTACACATGATTGCCTTTGCTTTGGTCTGTATGTTATAACTCAGTTACCACAGCCACACAAAATCTAAAGTTAATAACTGAAGGGTCAAGATCCCAACTAAAGCAAACACTGACCACTATAATGGTCTGCTTGTTAACATCAGGCATCTTCAATAATGGTCAATCATAACTCAATTAACGTCTTAATTATCTCATTAACTTCAACTCTGCTTCAGTGTTACTTTTAACACTGCTTCAGTGTTTATATGAGTCCACACTCAGAGTGTTAAATTAACACTGGGGGTTTTGCTGTGTGGACTGCAGGCTGGCCATTTCAGTACCCAGATCCTTCTTCTACACAGCCATGATGTTGTTATTGATGCAGTATGTGGTCTGGCATTGTCATGATGGAAAATGCAAGGTCTTCCCTGAAAGAGACGACGTCTGGATGGGAGCATATATTTTTCTAGAACTTGGATATATCTTTCAGCATTAATGGTGCTCATCTTTCCAGAAGTGTAAGCTGCCCATGCCACACACACTCATGAAACCCCATACCATCAGAGATGCAGGCTTCTGAACTGAGCGCTGATAACAACTTGGGTTGTCCTTGTCCTCTTTAGTCCGGATAACATAGTGTCCCAGTTTGCGAAAAAAGAACTTCACATTTTGATTCGTCTGACCACAGAACAGTTTTGCACTTTGCCACAGTCCATTTTAAATGAGCCTTGGCCCAGAGACAACACCTGCGCTTCTGGATCATTTAGATCGTTTAGATATGGCTTCTTTTCTGACCTGTAATTTTAGCCTGCAACGGCGAATGGCACGGTGGATTGTGTTCACGTGTTTTCTGGAAGTATTCCTGAGCCCATGTTGTGATCTCCATTACAGTATCATTCCTGTATGTGATGCAGTGCTGTCTAAGAGCTGAAGATCACGGGCATCCAGTATGGTTTTCCAGCCTTGACCCTTACACACAGAGATTGTTCAAGATTCTCTGAATCTTTGGATGATATTATTCACTGTAGATGATGATAACTTCAAACTCTTTGCAGTTCCCTGTCAAGGGAACTTCGAACTGCGTCCTCTGAAGGGACACTATGGGGAACACCTCATCGTGACCCGTGTCTGAAGCATACTTTGAAAAACGCCAACGTGTTGGCCGGCGACAGCCTCTGACGTCACTACCGGTGCGACTACAAATATGCGCCCGTAGGACCCGTGACTTATCTTCTTCGTCTTCATTGACTGTTTTGTTTGAAGCGTGCATCTGAGAAACGACCAAAACAGTAAGAGCGATCTATTATTTTTATCATGGCATCCACTAGCAAGGCGTTTAGACAGTGTGTGCATCCATGCTCTCGTTTGTCTCTCTTTTCGTGGAAAGAGGGACAGCCATCTGGATCTCGCGGCTCAGGACCCGCTGCTGCCGAGGCATGGAGGAGAATGAGCTCATGGGGATCACAGGTGGATTTCACTGAGGAGTGTAGAGAGGGACTTTTCCTCTCACACTCTCCGGAGGCAAACGAGAGCGAACTTCAGGAGGAAGATGCGTTGTCATTAACCCATTCTGACACTGAAGTTAGTGCTCTGCTGGGTTCTATCCAGAAAGAGCAGGAGATATTTGAGAGTGGCGAAGAAGCTGAGGCTGAGCCGCTCATTTCTCATGCTCTGCATATGGGGAGCTGTTAGAGGTTAAGGACCGCGCCACGGCAAAATAAATATAAAAAAAAAAAGAAGCTTGCCATGGAAGCGTGCCAGAAAGGTAACATCGCGAGGTCGCCTCGATGAGTGTTATTTGTCTGACCATAGCCCGCCAGCCCAGGTGAGCCTCCCATTCTTGCCTGACTTACATGCAGAAGTCAAAAAGGAATGGAAGAGACCGTTTTTCTCTCGCATCCATCGGTTTCAGCATACGAGATATGCAGATATCAATGGCATGCACGAGAACGGCTATGAGAGGATGCCCCCTGTAGAAGAGATGCTGGATAGCTATCTCTCAGTGGGGGAAGATCCTCTCTAAAATATCCCTCTTTGCCCTCTTTACCCTTCCAGGATACATCCCGCTTAAATGGTAAATCATACGCAGCAGCGGAGCCCGAACAACAAAGGGGTCCTGGCCCATCTCGATCTGAGGATCGAAGACGGGCGCAGAAGGCTAGTGTCACTGCTCGCGCTCCTCCCCTGCCTGAGGGCAGGGGCAAGAGGAATCGTGGGTCACGAAGAGGTAAGCAGGGTCTGAGGGATGAGATTCAGACGAGGCAGCGTTCTCGTCCGGATCGGAGCGATACCTAGGAGTTAGTCACTTCCTTTTGGATGTTTTTAACTTCTGTTTTATTTCTCCCCTGTCTAATTCCCCTGTAGCCACCAGCGCTCCACCTGATCGGGGTTAGGTGGAAAGTTTCTCACATAACAGTCTCCTATCCTGGACCTGTCATGTTTTGGTTGGTCCTATTTTCATAGTGACCACCTTACTGATGGTCCGGACCAAAAGGGGGCGCCCCGTAAAGCGGGACTTCAGTACAGGAGGGTGGGTGAGTATGTAACCCTTTCTGCTTATGGGTGTTATGTTGCTGGTGGTTATATGTCTACTAACAAACTCTGTGAGTTTCCTTTAGAGTGCTCAGTTCCAGCCTCGTGCTCTGGCCACGATCACAGGCTTTCGGCAGGCGGCTGTGCTGCGTGGGTTCGCCCCCCCGGGCGCGACACCCACTGCGGAGCGAGTCCCGCGTGTGGGAAGCAAGCGCTCTGCGGTTGCTCACCCCACACACCCTCCCAAGGAGCCTGGCTGATCATCAGAACTGGCACAGCACTGCAGGGAATTTCATGGATGTCGCTTGGCGCATCCGGGGAGGTGGTAATTACGGAGTCCTTCTGTATGTACTGCCTCAGGTGATGCTCCCCTCGCTTGAGGGTTGGAGCTCGCCTCTCCCGTGCGATCCAGCACCTCTGCGATGCTTAGGAACCTTTCTGTACACACGCTAAGCCTGTGTACTTTCTCAAAACCACATGGTGGTCATTGTGCACGTGAACACTTTGCGCACTGTCTCAAATCCACGTAAGTGGTAAGTGTGCATGCAAAGCTCTGCACACTTTCTAAAATCCTGTACGGTAGGGGTTACGCGCTCTGCTTCATTCCCTTTCTGAAGATGATTAGCCCTGGGGTCCAGTGCCGGCCCGAGCCTCTTGGGGGCCCTAAGCAGAATTCGATTTGGGGGCCCCCCTCCCACCATGCGGAGTCACCTGTGCTTCATGATTATTGACACAAATGTCACACTATAATGTTACATTATAAATGAATACAGTGAGGTTATGTATTAATACAAAATAAATAAATAAAAATCAATACTTAACATACTTCACTCTTAAACTTCTGAATACAAACTGTCAAAAAACATGAAATAAATAATTAGCAAAATTGAAGAAATTATATAGGCTGTGTAATCTATAGCAAAAATGTAACAGCAGCAATTACATGGCATTTGGCTCCCTGTGCAGGCATTTGTAATAACATGTACATAATTTTTTTATTTTGTATGTGCCTACAATATGTATTTTAACAGTGTTATTATTAACCAATCTTTATTGCTTCATATTTTTTTTATATAATGCTATAATTTATATGAAGTCATTTTAAAGGCTATTGATGGCTTAGGTCTGTTTTTATAGCAACAAAAACAAAAAAATATTACAGTATATTAATACTTCTTTGTAAATTATTATTTGAAGTAACAAAACCATGGTTAATTTGCCATAAGTTTACATGGCTACAAGAACGATGATTTGTGGTGTTATTGATAAAACCATGGGTCATTTTCGTAAGGGAACCTGAAAAAAAAAATGTGCCTGAAAGTGATAAACGGGCATTGTTTTTACCTAAATGATTTATAATTTATTTTAATATATATTAAAAATGTATAAGGTGACTGCAAGTCTTTCTCCTCAAATGCTACTGAGCTTCAAATTTGCCTTTGAGCCCATGTGAAAAAGTAGCATAATTTATAGTAGCAGTAAATTAAAAGTAGCAGTGCTTTATAGCTGACACCTAGATGAACAGTTACAGTTGTTTTTATGACTGTAAGTCATTCTCCTCAAATGCTACTGAGGTTAGAAAAGTGTATAACAATATCGCATGCAACTTTAGAGACGGTCCCTAAATTTGATACTCTCGAACGTCCAACGACAAGCCACCTTTATGTCCTTTTCTTCTTTCTCTTTTCGGCACCAGAGGAATAGATCCTTTTTGTGACATGGCTTATCGTTTATTACAGTGACGCGCACTTGCGCGCCGGCGCGAATTGTCAATGCACGCGAGGTGTCTAAGCGCAATTGCGCATGACTCAACCGCTAGCAGACACAGCAGCAGTTGTTGGTAAATACTTTTTTTTTGTCTTGAATTATTCATTTATTCGTTCATTATTCATTCATTCATTTATATCACTTGTTTAAGCTATTTAATTGTACAAAAAAAAAAAATGATTGGGGGGCCCCCTGGTGGCGAGGGGGCCCCAAGCAGCCGCTTAGTTTGCTTATGCCTCGGGCCGGCCCTGCTGGGGTCCATGGGCTTCATTCAACCAGTGTGTATTTGTTATACACCCCAAGCATCGCTTCCCTCAACATGAGGGGCTGTGTGGACTCCCACATATTGTGGTTATCAGGTAGTAGGCTTCATCAGGCCTCTCTGATGGTGAGCTCCCACATACTGTGGTTGTCAGGTAGTAGGCCTCACCAGGCCTCCCTGGAGATTTAGCTCTCACATACTGTGCGTTTCCACTAAATAGCATATTGTGGTTTTTCAGAAAGTAGGCTTCACCAGGTCTCTCTGAAAGCGAGCTCCCACATACTGTGGTTGTCAGGTAGTAGGCCTCACCAGGCCTCCCTGGAGATTTAGCTCCCACATACTGTGCATTTCCACTAAAAAACGAGCTCCCACAGTTTGTGATTGTCAGGTAGTAGGCCTCACCAGGCCTCCCTGGAGTCGAGTTCCATATTACCTTCCACTGAGGTGGTTATCTGGTAACAGGTAGTAGGCCTCTCTAGGCCTCTCTGTAGGTGAACTCCCACATATTGTGGTTATCAGATAGTAGGCTTCATAGGTCTCTCTGAAGGTGAGCTCCCACATACTGTGGTTGTCAGGTAACCTTTCACTACACACGCTAAGCCTGTGTACTTTCTCAAAACCACATGGTGGTCAGTGTGCACGTTAATGCTTTGCGCACTGTCTGAAATCCACATAAGTGGTAAGTGTGCACGCAAGGCTCTGCACACTTTCTGGAATCCTGTACGGTAAGGGTTATGCGCTCCGCTTCGTTCCCTTTCTTAAGATGATTAGCCCTGAGGTTCCTTGGGCTTCATTCAACCAGTGTGTATTTGTTATACACCTCAAGCACTGCCCCTCAACATGGGGGGCTGTGTGGGCAATTCTCGTTGTAGTAAGCACATTCCCTTTTCTGAAAGGGTCGCCTATGAGCATGCTGCTCGGAGCTCGGACTCCTCCTCTCAGCGGGAGACTGAGTGCTCCAGTACAACATACTGTTTTGAGACGCACTGTGAGAGCAGGCATCCTGCTGAGGCATGGGCTGAGGCTCGGGAATTGCACCTTCGCACCAAGGTGTTGAAGCAGAGTTGGAAAGGTTGGCCAGATTTGGGTGGATCGGTTTTTGCCGCTCGAGAGAGCATCGCACTATCCCCTCTGGCTTCCTCTGACTCATCCAGCTCCATTAGGGCTGTACGCCATGGTACAGGCGTGGCCGAGGCTTCATCTGTATGTTCCGTCCTCCAATTGCTCTGCTCCCGGGCCATTCCATTTACGAGCTGCTCTATCAGAGTGCCACGAGAGCCCCTCCTTTGTGACAGGCAAGACTTGGTAATAGACAGTGCTAAGTTCCCCTTGACAGGGAACATCTCAGGTTACGAATGTAACCATGGTTCCCTGAGAGAGAACGAGACACTGCGTCCTCTAGCTCCCTGCCATGCTTCGGACACAAGCTTCACGAAGAAGATAAGTGACGGGTCCTACGGGCGCGTATTTATAGTCGCGCCGGTAGCAACGTCAGAGGCTGTCGCCGGCCAACACGTTGGCGTTTTTCAAAGTATGCTTCAGACACGGGTCACGACGAGGTGTTCCCCATAGTGTCCCTTCAGAGGACGCAGTGTCTCTCAGGGAACCATGGTTACATTCGTAACCTGAGACGTTTTTCTCTGAGAAACTCCTTTCTGATATTGCTCCACTATTTTTCGCTGCAGCATTGGGGGAATTGGTGATCCTCTGCCCATCTTGACTTCTGAGAGACACTGCCACTCTGAGAGGCTCTTTTTATACCCAATCATGTTCCCAATTGACCTAATAAGTTGCAATTGGTCCTCCAGCTGTTCCTTATATGTACATTTAACTTTTCCGTCTCTTATTGCTACCTGTCCCAACTTTTTTGGAATGTGTAGCTCTCATGAAATCCAAAATGAGTCAATATTTGGCATGACATTTCAAAATGTCTCACTTTCAACATTTGATATGTTATCTATATTCTATTATGAATAAAATATAATTTAATGAGATTTGCAAATTATTCCATTCCTTTTTTACTCTGTACAGTGTCCCAACTTTTTTGGAATCGGGTTTGTATGACAATTTAAATCATCTGTTTTCTGTGTGAATCTGTGTAAAAGTGTAATTTATTTCTGTGATGCTCCGCTGTATTTTCAGCATCATTCCTCCAGTCTTCAGTGTCACATGATCTTCAGAAATCAGAATAATATTATGATGATTTACTGCTCAAGAAACATTTCTGATTATTATCTGTTGAAAACTGTGACACATTTTATTTTTCAGGATTCAGTAGAAAGTTCAAAATTACTTATTTGAAACTAACTGTCTTAACTGTTACTTTTGATCAATTAAATGCATCCTTGATGAATCAAAGTATTAATTTACTATACAATGTTTCAATTGATATTTAATTAGATAATATCATAACGTCAAAGTATATTACAGTACATTATGACGTGATGACTGTATAGATGAGCTTATAATTAGCATGACTGAGCTGTATTATCTGTTCCATCAGATCTCTGCCGATCTTCTCGAGGTGAGTCTAAAAAAAATCTAAATACTTAATTCACACTTTAAAATGTTATTTATTATAAAGATGGTTTTTGTTGGTTTTTCAGAACAGTCACATAACGCTGCAAACAGGAGCAATTCTGATGGCATCTTCATCCTCCTGCCCATCATCATCATCTTCATTTGTGTCACCTAGATTTATTGGGTGAGAAGAAAATGGGAGAAAGTGAAATGTTTGATTTACAGTAACAGCATTCAGTGATGTGAAAAAGAATCATTTCTGCTAATTTCAGGACGTTTCTGCGGGTTTAGTGATGATGACTCTGGATTCTGTGACGTGGAGACCAAACCCAGAGATGAACCACAAAAACACTGCAGAGATCATAACTATAACAATATCTCATAACTATAACAAGATAGATATTTAATATAAAATATCGGTCTATCTATATCATACATGAAACTATAATTTTAGTGAATAAAGTTATTATTAATTCATATTTATGTTAAATATATAAAATATATGCTATATAAAATATATTATATTATTATTTTAGTTTTTACATTTGAGAGAAACCCCTTAAATGTGTTCTTGATATTGTGCATTCATGACAAATTAATTGCATGAAGAAGAATATTATTTCTCATTTGTATTAAATGCTAATTTTTTATTATTATATTATATTATATTATATTATATTATATTATATTATATTATACAGAAACTCCAACTTGTCTGTGGTATTTTACATTTGATGCCAAATTGAATGAAAAATTGTAAATATTTAAACAAATAAGGATTTTAATGTGTTGTCTCTCTTTTCTACTGATAAAATTTATTTAATCTACAAATCAGTTTTCTGTTATATATTCTATGTTTTTTTCTATGTTCTGTTTAGTTTCTGTATTTTACTGTTCTCCTGTTTAACTACTGAATTTAACAACTGATTTAATCTGAAATTAAAAGTCTTTATCACTTGTTGTCTGTGTCTCAATGATTATAAACCTTAGATGTCATATTTCATTCATCTGTAAACAGTAGCATGGTTTATCATCAGTTTGGTTAGATCACACACTCACTTGTGCTCTGTTAGAGATCCGCTGGACGAGTAACACAGAATCTCCTGGCCGTGAACTCAGAGGTCAGAAGGTCACTGGGAGCGGCTGACCCTTTTTCACCTGAAAACACAACCCCATGAGAAACTTAACCTCCATCTCCTGAAGAAACCTCCTGATCCTGCTCTTTAAATAATCTCAGAAACGCACCGCTGATCTCTCTGTTGAGTTCAGAGACGCGCTCGCAGACGCTCCTGCTGAGTTTCTCCATGATGTCTAACATCAAGCTGACGTCACGCATGTAATACACGTGTGTCTCCTCCGGTGGGGACGCGATGGCTCTCAGCTTCTTCTTATCTGCATTCAACACTCCTGCAGATTCACACAGTCAGAAACCATCATCTTAAATATTTACAAGACTGTAACTGGTTTTGTTCTGTTACCGATAGCAAACAGCTCGATCCCAGCATCTCTGAGTTTCTGAGCAGGAGAAAGAACATCGTCCTGTGATTCCCCATCCGTGATCAGAATCACAATCTTAGGAACATCAGGTCTGGATCCAGATTCAGCTTTGAAGCTGTTCTCCAGAATATATGTCAGAGCCAGACCTGGAAACACACAAACACAGACACGTGTGAAAAGATTTGTAAGAATGAAGTCGTTTAGAACTAAGCTTTGTGTGTGTGTGTGTGTGTGTGTGTGTGTATGAACCTGTGAGTGTTTGTCCTCCTTTATAGGGCAGATTCTTCACTGCGTGGATCACGGCCTCTTTAGTGCTGTGAGTGTTCAGATTCCACTCGATCCATGAATCCTTGCTGTACAGCACCAAACCTAAACACACACACACTTGTGTATGTGACCTGAGCTGCCAGAATGAGTGGAACGATTTTGGTCCAATTTGAGGTTTCCACAAAAATTAGCTAATTAAAGGGTTAGTTCACCCAAAAATAAGAAATTATTGTGTTTTACTCACACCGAGGCATCCTAGGTGTATATGACTTTCTTCTTTCAGATGAATTAATTCAGAGTTATATTAATAATTGTCCTGTCACTTCCAAGCTCTATCATTGCAGTCAGCGGGTGTTTCTGTTTAAAAGTCCAAAACATGTTAAATAAAGTGTGTGCATCCATAATAAAACATGCCTCACACAGCTCCGGCGGGTGAATAAAGGCCTCTTACAGAAACACCGCTGACTGCAATGATAGAGCTTGGTAGTGCAAAGAATAAAACACAGGCTTATTTTCATTTTTGGGTGAACTAAACCTTTAAGCCATAATCTAATTATCTCAATGCTTCGAATACTAACAAAACATCTAAAACTACCTTTATTTGTATGTTTTCTGAGAGCAGTACCTTTTTCCTCTGATTGAACTGCTTTTGCCATTTTTATAATCAATTTATAATTAACACAATAAAGGGATTTCACACTTCATTTGTTTTCTTACTTGAATGTTTTTGTTTAAATAAAACAAACAAAAAATAATAGCTGTGTTTTGATTATTAATATAAAAATCATTATTAAAAAATGAACTTGAGAAAAAGATGTGAAGTTGCTAGGTGATTTTGCTTAAGAAAACATTAACTTGATTTGACTCAATTGACTTCAAATGTGCTACAGACAGTCATTGCCCAGGAGGACAGGAGTGTCACAGTGTCTGGGTTGTTGTTCCCCGGGGTTCCACTAGATGTCCTCCTTCTCACGGTGTCTGTCACCAGATCACTTCCTGTTCCCTTATATGGTCACCTTCCTCCTTGTTGTGTAATTGATTGTTTCCCCAGCTGTCTCCTGTTTCCCCATTATCCTTCTGTGTATAAATACCCAGTCTGTCTTAGTCTGTGTTACGGAGTCCTTGTTTAAATGTTACAGTTTCATGCCCGTCATCCTTATCTTGCCTTGCCTTGCGTTCGTGTCTTGTTTGTGTTTATGTTTTGATCTTCTGGTTTTGACCCTGCCTGGACTGTTTACCCTATTGGATTATCCCTAATAAAACGACGTACCTGCAAATTGGTTCCTTCTTCGTGTTTCCTAACACATAACGTGACAGAAGGACTCCGTCATCATAGGAACCAGCGGTATGTTATCTTTTCGTTCCCCAGCCAAGATGGCGGAGAGGCGGGCCAAGTATCTTCGGTTAACCGCCCTCCGTCAAGAGGGCAATGAAGTGGGTGCCCTGGCTCGAGTGTTCTGGTCCCTGGCTGAGGGCTTGGGTTACAATGATGTGGCCCTTAAAGACCACTTCAATGGCGGGCTGGATGATCCAGTGCCTCTGGAAGAGATGGCGCAGTTGGAGACGCTGGAGTTCTGGGAATTCGTGCGCTACCTGCAGTTTCGGTGTCGGTGGGATGCCCCAGCCACTCCTGTCTCTTCCGGCAGGGTGGTCGTCAGCCCAGCACCACTGCCCAGGAGGGCCGTCAGCCCAGCGCCACAGTACAAGATGGCCGCTAACCCAGCGCCAATGCCCAAATTGGCCACCGGTCCAGCGCCACAGTACAAGAGGGCCGCCAGCCCAGCGCCACAGCACAAGATGGCCGCCAGCCCAGCGCCACAGCACAAGATGGCCGCCAGCCCAGCGCCACAGCACAAGATGGCCGCCAGCCCAGCGCCACAGCACAAGATGGCCGACTCAAAGCCTGAGTCTCCAGATAAGGTGCACGATGCTGTCCCAGAGGCAGAGGCGGTGCACGATGCTGTTCCGGAGGCAGAGGCGGTGACCAATGCTGTTCCGGAGGCCGAGGCAGTGCCCGTTGCTGTTCCAGAGGCCGAGGTGGCACTCGATGCCGAGGCAGCGCCCGATGCTGAGTCGGTGCTCGATGCTGGTCCGGAGGCCGAGGCGGCGCCCGATCCAGTTCTGGAGGCCGAGACGGTGCCTGATGCCGAGGCGGCGCCCGATCCAGTTCTGGAGGTTGGGGCGGTGCCCGAGGCTGTTCCCAATGCAGTTACCGAGGCGGTGCCCGACGCTGTTCCAGAGGCTGAGGCGGTGCTCGAGGCCGATCCCGAGGCCGTTACCGAGGTGGTGCCCGAGGCCGTTCCGGAGGCCGAGGCGGTGCCCGAGGCCGTTCCGGAGGCCGAGGCGGTGCCCGAGGCCGTTCCGGAGGCCGAGGCGGTGCCTGATGCCGAGGCAGCGCCCGATGCCGAGTCGGTGGCCGACGCTGTTCCAGAGGTCGAGGTGGCACCCGATGCCGAGGCGGTGCCCGAGGCTGTTCCGGAGGTCGAGGCGGTGCCCGAGGCTGTTCCAGAGGCCGAGGCGGCGCCCGATCCAGTTCTGGAGGCTGAGGCGGTGCCTGATGCCAAGGTGGTGCCCGAGGCTGTTCCAGAGCCAGGGCCAGTCACCGAGGACCCTCCAGAGCCAGGGCCAGTCACCAATTACCCTCCAGAGCCAAGTCAAGTCACTGGGTGGTCTGCTGCTCCGTTCCGGGGGACTCCGGTGTCAACCACAGGGACGTGGTGGCCGTCCGCTCCGCCCTGGAGGGCTTTGACTTTGACCGCAAGGCTGTGGTGGTCTTCCGCTCCACCCTGGAGGGTTTTGACTTTGACCACAAGGCTGTGGTGGTCTTCCGCTCCGCCCTGGAGGCCTTTGACTTTGACCACAAGGCTGTGGTGGTCTTCCGCTCTTCCCTGGAGGCCTTTGACTTTGACCACAAGGCTGTGGTGGTCTTCCGCTCCGCCCTGGAGGCCTTTGACTTTGACCACAAGGCTGTGGTGGTCTTCCGCTCCGCCCTGGTGGGCGCCTCAACAGGTCCTTCAGGGATTTCTGTGTGTTGTTTTGGTTTCTGTTATGTTTCTGTCTGTTCCCCTCAGTTTGTCTGGCCCTCCGTCCCTCCCCCTGTACCTCCTCCGGTCCTCCTCCCTCCTGGTCTCCCTGTTTTATGTTTTCATTTCTGGTGTTTGTCCCCCATGCGTTCCTTTTCCGACCCTCCGTCCCTCCCCCTGAGCCTCCACCTGTCCGCCTCCCTCCTGGTCTTTGTGTTTTGTCTTGGAGCGTCTGGGAGCCGCTCCGTAGAGGGGGGGTACTGTCACAGTGTCTGGGTTGTTGTTCCCCGGGGTTCCACTAGATGTCCTCCTTCTCACGGTGTCTGTCACCAGATCACTTCCTGTTCCCTTATATGGTCACCTTCCTCCTTGTTGTGTAATTGATTGTTTCCCCAGCTGTCTCCTGTTTCCCCATTATCCTTCTGTGTATAAATACCCAGTCTGTCTTAGTCTGTGTTACGGAGTCCTTGTTTAAATGTTACAGTTTCATGCCCGTCATCCTTATCTTGCCTTGCCTTGCGTTCGTGTCTTGTTTGTGTTTATGTTTTGATCTTCTGGTTTTGACCCTGCCTGGACTGTTTACCCTATTGGATTATCCCTAATAAAACGACGTACCTGCAAATTGGTTCCTTCTTCGTGTTTCCTAACACATAACGTGACAAGGAGTGCCCAGGACATCCACCAGAAGGCTATCCTCCAGGATCATTGCCCAGTGCTTGTGGACATTCTCTACCTCATATTGACCGTGTCACAAACTGTTTGCACTTGCGGCTCTTGCACATTCCTGTGTATCTTAATACTAGTTTAAAGACACAGGAAACTAGGGTGGTCTGAGTCCTTGATGATTTTAACATCTCTGCTTTTGCTGGTTTTGCAGCATTGCAGCAAGCCGGACTAGTTACCAGAAGGTCGCCGGTTCGAGTCTCGGTGCTGTCAGGAGTTGTAGGTTGGGGGGAGTGAATGAACAGTGCTCTCTTCCTCTCTCAATACCCATGGCTGAAGTGCCCTTGAGCAAGGAACTGAACCCCCAGTTGCTTCCCGGGCGCTGGATCTATAGCTGCCCACTGCTCCGGGTGTGTGTTCACTGTGTGTTCACTTCTCACTGCTGTGTTTGTGCTCTTGGATGGGTTAAATGCAGAAAACCTAAATCTGAGTATGGGTAACAGTACTTGGCAAATTTCACGACTTTCACTAGTGAGTCATAGAGAAAATTTAGGGTAGATGTCCTGCAGCAAGGGGAAGAGCAGACCCTGAGATGCGCTCTCTGCAGGGCTTTGCAGGCTTGACTGGAGCTGTTGCCATATCACACAGATATACACTGAGTTAATACACTTTCTATAGCCCTATAGAACGTTTTCAGGATTGCTGGTTAGACCCTGAATTTCCTCAGCTGTCGCAGATGGTACAGTCTTTGCCTGGCTTTATTAACCTGTGTTTGAATGTGTTTAGTCCAAGTCAGGTCCTCTGAGATGTTTACACCAAGGTACTTGAAGCTGCTCAGCCTCTCTACAGGAGTCCCGCTGATCATAAGAGAAGTATAGGGCTGCTGCTGTCTCTTCCTGAAGTCCACAATCAGTTCTTTAGTTTTGCTCACATTCATAGAGAGACAATTGTCCTGGCACCATGATGAAAGTTTCTTTACCTCATCGAAGTATGCAGTGTCATAAGTATCACCAGCAAATTTGATAATAGATGTGGAGCTGTGCGAATACACGCAGTCATATGTGTAGAGAGAGTAGAGCAGGGGACTCAGGACACAGCCCTGTGGATCTCCCACGTTCAGGGTGAACTGGCCTACTTTTACCACTTGAGGACTGCCATTGAGGAAGTCTTGAATCCAGTTGCTGAGTGAAGAGTTTAGACCGAGGTATATGATGGGGACTATAGTATTGAAAGCTGAGCTATAGTCGAAAAATAGAATTACATAGTTCCAATTGTTGATGTCAATTGGCATGAGAGAAGAGTGCAGGATGTGAGATATGGCATCTTCAGTGGATCTATTGGGGCAATCTGAAGAGGGTCCAAAGTATCCAGGATGGAGGAGCAAATACACACTGAACAAAATTATAAACACTTTTATTTTTGCCCCCATTTTTCATGATCTGAACTCAAAGATCTAAGACTTGTTCTATGTACACAAAATCACAAAATCTGTATTAGTGAGCACTTCTCCTTTGCCTAGATAATTCATCCACCTCACAGTTGTGGCATATCAAGATGCACAGGTGTGCCTTAGGCTGGCCACAATAAAAGGCCACTCTAAAATGTGCAGTTTTATCACATGGGTACAATGTCACAGATGTCTCAAGTTTTGAGGTAGTGTGCAATTGGCATGCTGACTGCAGGAATGTCTACCAGAGCTATTGACCATGAATTTAATGTTCATTTCTCTACCATAAGCTGTATCAAAAGCATTTCACTAGCTAGGTCCATGCCACAAACAAACTATAAAACACTTTGTTGAACAGTGTTGGGATAGAGTACAAAGAGAATGAAGGGACAGAGGGAATGGGATGATGATCAGGTTGATCAGGGCATCTAGAATTGATGGCTCAGGGACTTGATCATATATTTAGGACAGACAATTAGGACCCCCCCCCCCATACAACCTGAAATAAAGAGAATGTGGGATAAGGTTGACTGAATGGATGAGAAAGGGAGGAAAGGGTGGGTTCGAGAGAAAGAGAAAAACAGTACATTATGAGGTGGCCCAAGATATGTAGATTTTGGGAAGTCAAATGATCGTTTGGGTGAGGCCCTGCTCCTGAATGTCAGTTAACCAATTAACTTTCTTTCAGAGAATTTGGCAGTACATCCAACTGGCCTCAAAAACCGCAGATCACTTGTAAACACACCAGCCCAGGACCTACACATCCAGAATCTTCACTTCCAGAACTTTCTCAAAAACTTTCTCTTAGTACTTAGTAGTACTTAGGATTTGGAAGCTTCTCTTGCCAGTCGCAGGGCTTCAATAATTGAGAGCAGAGCAATTTCAGTTGAGTAGCCACTTTTGAATCCAAATTGGTTGCTGTCCAGGAGGTTGTTATGTACAAGAAACATAGAGAGTTGGTTGAACACCACTCGCTCAAGTGTCTTTGCAATGAATGGAAGAAAGTTTTCTAAAAGTGCTGGATTTAGAGATGGTTTCTTAAGCAGTGAGCCTGCTTAATTGCTAAGGAAAATGTACCAGAGTAAAGATAGGTGTTGATAATGTGAGTAAGCGAAGGTATGACTGAAGAAGAGATCGGTTGAAGCAGGTGAGTGGGGATCGGATCAAGTGGACAAGTAGTAGGATGACTGGACAGGAAAAGTTTGGAAACATCCATCTCTGAGAGTGGAGAGAAGGAGGAGAAAGAGTGTGCATCAGTCATCGTGTTGTTATCCTCAGTCTGCGGTGTGGAGAATTGGTCACTGGTTCTTGTCTTATTTGTGAAGAAAACTGCAAAGTCATTGGCTGTAAGAGTCAATGAAGGAGAAGTTGTACGCGAACAAAGAAGATTTTGAAGAGTGTCCGGGAGTCACCACAGTTGTTAATTTTGTTGTGGTAGTAGGATGTTTTAGCAGTGAAGACATTTGCAGAGAAGGAAGAGAGGAGAGACTTATACACACTGAGGTTGGTAGAGTTTCTTGATTAATGCCATTACCTCTTTTAGAGCAATGTTCACTGAGAACCTCGGACAGCCAGGGGGCAGATTAAGTGGTGCATGCTGGTCTGAATGACAGTGGGCAAATGTTGTCAACTGTCATCCAAACCTCAGTGTGTATCAGTCTCTCCTCTCTTCCTTCTCTGCATAATTATTACACACACTTACACACACACACACACACACACACAAACACACACACACACACAGTGAATGTAATCCAACATTGAACACTAAGTATAGCTCAAATACAGTGAAACTGCTGCTCTTGTCCTGTTGATCTAGTTGCATGTAAATGTAAATGCACTGTTAAAAATCGCTGTAAAAAAACGGCCAAATTTCGACAGTAACATACTGTTTTTCATTAAAACAGTGCATTCTGGCTAATATTCATCATTTTCGAGAAGGTAGCCTGCTCTATATATCGTAAATTAACAACGTTCAAAGTCGACATCAGCGTCTGTGTTTCAAATCACACCCTACACCCTCATTCACTATTGCCTAAATTAGTTTACTAATATAGTCCACCTGACAGAGAGAATGAAAACTAATGAGTGAATTCAGACACTGATCAACAGCTGCTGTTAACAAGTAGAATCACTGAAGAAAAGAGAAACAAGACACACACAAGAACTACAACTGACTTCAGCCACAGCTTTAGATGAAATCTAAACAATCAACAAACAGCTTTACCAACTTCACTCATTACTAACCAGACTGACTCTATTACTGTCAGATCAGAGAGCAAAATATCTTATTGAGAATTACAGAAATGTAGATGATAATGTTACTGTTTCGTTTGACATCACCATTGTGGAGATCAGTGTTTGCTTTAGTTGGTCTCCTGACCCTTGACTTTTATACTTTAAATTTTGTTTCATTGCTATATTTGTGTCTTTATGATACATCTGTTACAGCAATATTAATTTTGTTTCTGTCAGGTGTGACCTACCAAACTGACTTAAAGTGTTGCTATAGTAGTCAAATAATAATTTGGTGTTGAAATATGTGAGTGAATTACATTTTTTTTCAATTTTATAAGATTGAAAATTAATGTGATAACCAGAACATACGTTTTTAATGACAGTTTGAGTTTTACATATTTTGGGCAGCGGTGTCCGCAACACTCAAAGAGAGACATCAACAATCAGCATATGAATCTCAACAATGGTGACAATCAAAAGGTTCATGATGCAATGCATGCTGGGTACCAGCACAGGATAAAACTCATCCATGACTCCCAGCATGCACTGCGGCATGAATAAATTATGCCCCTGAATTGTTCACTTATTTTCTTGAATTCTTATGTGCTTATAATTTTGCTTTTGTCTTAAGTTTTAGTAGCAGGTTTTGTGATGTTAAGAACTTATCTGTTTATTTATTTTGTGGATTGTCACCATTGTTGTGATTCATACGCCGATTCTTGATGTGTCTGTCTAAATTTCAGCAAAGGTTTTTTTTATGAGTGAAATTTTCTTAAAAAAGTCTTCCATAACTTATGGCTCAGTAGTGTTTCTTATTTTACTGTAGTATCAATATTCAATAAGAGAAGGGACACAGGATTTGATCAGAAACAATAGAGCGTTTTTCTTGTCAATCTATAAACAACAACACCAGATTTTTTCGCTATAACAAGTTCCAAAGATGCATTGTTACAGCATGTAAAAAAAAAAAAAAGTTGTTGGAAAGTCACGTCCAACTAAAGTAAACACTGATCTACATCATGGTAGTGAAAAAAACACCTAAACATATTTAACTCTCCATAAGATCTTCTGTAGACATCTGACAGAAATAAAGTCAGTCTGGTTAGTAATGTGAATCTGGTGAAGCTGTTTTAGGAGTTGTTTAATCAGATCTTGAGAGATTTGATGAATTCTTTTATTTCAGTTGATTTCATCTAAAGCTGTGGCTGAAGTCATTTGTAGTTCTTGTGTTTCTCTTTACTTTAGTGATTCTGTTTGTTAATAGCAGGTGTTCATCACTAATGCTCAATCATCAATTAATCAATGAATTATCTCATTAACTTCACTAATTCAGTGTTACTCTAACACTCTGTAGTGTGCACACATTATAAGTGTTCATTTAAAACTGAGGATTTTGTTGTGGGGTTTAAAGGGTTAAAGATTTAAGATGAAGAAAAACAGCATGAAACATATTTTATCAGTAATAAACTGTAATTTATTTACAGGAAACAAACTGTAGAAAAACAGTTATTTACTGGCACCCCTGCTGCCACCCCTGCTGCCAGTAAATAACTGTTTTTCTACAGTTTGTTGCCGTTAAGTCAAGGAAAAACAGTAATATACTGTAAAATGTAAATGTCAGATTTACCAAATGAAAAAAAGTTAATTTAACTAAAATATTTGTGAACATGCATAGAAAAAAAGTTATGCAAAGTCATACACTGATAATGAGAGTAAATACTGAACTTGACTGTATTAATGTGTGTTTGCACAAGAGAGATCGTTTAGTTTAATGCAGTTTTGTGGTTCACCATTGTGCTGGAGACTAGAACCTGTGCTTCAGTCAATGATGAGCCACAAAGTCTGATTTTCTGCTGCTTTATATAAAGGCAGTAAATGTGGAGTCGCTGATACAGTGATGATCTCTGTGTTAAGTACTTCAGCACATACATGTGCGGTGTAGATGACAATGAGCTGCAGTGATTTCAGTAAAAGTCATGCATTTAGTTACTTTACTACACATTAAGTGTTTGCATTTTCATATTTAGAAATGTTCCTTCTCAGTGGACTCAAATGAAATAAGTTCATAGTACTAACATCGTAGGAATGTTAGCTTTTAAACTCGAACAGTTTGAAGCAGTGGGAGTGGAGTTAATTTCCATGGTAGAATTTACGGTAAAATACTGTAAAAAAAATAAGAGTGGTAAATTAATGGTTGAAAGCTGTAAATTAACAGTACTTTACTGGCACCCCTGCTGCCAGTAAATTACAGTTATTTAACGGCACAATTTTTTACAGTGTGTACTGTGTGTTGGAACTAAAGACACCCCAGACGTACCAATGCGTGTTTGGTCTGATCCAACACCGAAGGCCTTGACAAACAATCCCAGAAAGCTCCTCACAGTTTTGAAGTTAAAACGGCTGATGCTCCATGATCCGTCCACCAGAATCACAATATCAGCGATGGCTGGAGTTCCACATGTATGAATGTTCACTATGGACACAGATTTTTATTATTCATCAGATATTTTATTCACTTCTCAGTCTTTTTTCCATCCAATATTTGCACAAAAATGTATTTATGGAAACCAGTTTACTTGCTGGTTACAAACATAACAATGTTACATTTGGGTCATTCCTACAGTTCCTATAGCAGGTTTGTTAAAGAAAATGTTTAAAAAAACTGAACCTCCATCTCCTGATTAAATCCCCTGATCCTGCTCATTAAATAACAGAGATCTCAGGAACGCACCGCTGATCTCTCTCTTGAGTTCAAAAACGCTCTCGCAGACGCTCCTGCTGAGTTTCTCCACGATGTCTAACATCAAGCTGAAATCAGCCACGTTATACACGTGTGTCTCCTCCGGTGGGGACGAGATGGCTATCAGCTCGTTCTCATCTGCATTTTTTACTCCTGCAGATTCACAGTTAGAAAACTATTAACTAAAGTATTTACAATAACATGTTTAAGTTAGAGCTGGTTTTGTTCTGTTACCGATAGCAAACAGCTCGATCCCAGCATCTTTGAGTCTCTGAGCAGGAGAAAGAACATCGTCCTGTGATTTCCCATCCGTGATCAGAATCCCAATCTTAGGAACATCAGGTCTGGATCCAGATTCAGCTTTGAAGCTGTTCTCCAGAATAAATATCAGAGCCATACCTGGAAACATTTCGTTGGCAGCGCAAGGTTGTGGGTTCGAAACAGCAGAACACATGTAAGGTAGTAAACTGATAGTGTGAATGCACTGCAAGTCGCTTTGTTTAAAAGCGTCTGCTAAATGCATACGTTTAGGTTTAAGGAAGTTGCGGCCTAGTGGTTAGAGAGTATAACTTCTAACCCTAAAGTTGTGGGTTCAAGTCTTGGGCTGGCAATACCACGACTTAGGTGCCATTAAGCAAAACACCGAACCCTCAACTGCTCCACGGGTGCTGCAGCATAAATGATGCCCTCTGTGTGTGTGTGTTCACTGCTGTGTGTGTGCACTTCGGATGGGTTAAATGCAGAGCACAAATTCTGAGTATGAGTTTATGAGTGAACCTGTGTGTTTGTGTGCACCTGTTTTGAATGGTTGAGAGGGAGACAGATTTGTATAATGATGAGTGTGACAGAGGTGTTACAATGTGAAGGTGGTTTATGAGGAATAATGTCTATGTCCCTGCAATTCAAAAGGCTAGAAAAACACACTAAAGGGAGTTTTTTTTTTTTTAGAAAGTTTTATGTTTAAGTGTAGAGTTGGTGTGGGCGATAGAATATATGGTTTGTACAATATAGAAACTATTATGCCTATGTAGAGTCCCTGTAAAGCACAAATACCAACGTGTGTGTGAGTGTGTGTGAACCTGTCAATGTGTTTCCTCCTTTATAGGGTAGTTTCCTCACAGCGTCGATCACAGCCTCTTTAGTGCTGTGTGTGTTCAGATGCCACTCGATCCTTGGATCCCCACTGTACTGCACCAAACCTGAACACACACACAAACACTCACGGTGATTCTAAAGGGAATCTAACACTAAATACAGCACATGCACAGCAAAAGTAGCTGACCTCCTGATCTTGAGTCTGATCTAGTAACATGTGAATATACTGCGTTTGGAAGTAAATATAGTGCAGACGTACCAATGCGTGTTTGGTTTGATCCAACCGTAAAGGACCTGACAAACCTTTCCAGAAAGCTCCTCACAGTTTGGAAGTTTAAACGGCCGATACTCCACGATCCGTCCACCAGAATCACGATATCGGCTGGAGTTTCACATGTGAAGTTATCCACTAAAGAGAAACAGATTTATCCCACATCGTGGTGTTTCCATCCAGCATTTTTTTTTTACTTGATATCCCAAAATTCAATGATGGAAACCCTTGCTGATTACATTCTATTTTAAACATTCAGTAATACTGCAAATCATCAGTTAATATAATGTGCTGAACAACAAATGCATGCACAGCTATCCATGACTATGTCACAAACATATCTTACTATCCACAGACAAATGTCTTTCAGCTTGTGTCTGCAAAACTCTGATCTAAATGAATGAATGAATTAGATGTTAAAGGTGCAGCAACATTACTATCACCATACAGGCTTTGACTGTTTGTTAAGTGATCAGAGCTGCAGACTGCCATCTGGTGGAACAGCTGCTTTGTGTGGATCAGAGATATTGTTGTGTTGGTTGAGCGAGGCTGAAATGGAGGAACAAATGTCTCAGTTTGAATAAATCAAACAGGAGTCATCAATGAATGCTTGTGTGTGGACAGAAAGACAAATCTGCTACTGTTCATGAATAACTACACATGCATTTGATCATTTCATCATATAAAATTGTAATTTTCTGTCTAGCCTGTTCGATTTATCAGACAGTCAGTCATACCTTTAGCATGTGTGATTAATACTGATGTGAATATCAGGATCAGCAGCACTCGAACCTGCATCCTCTCAGCTGATCAACACACAAATCAGTCACAACAATATAAATAAATGTACACACACTCCAGTCCATATACACGTTTACTTGTTACTTCATGCAGTATTGTTAAAATTCTATCTTTTCAATTGTGCTGAAACCTGACTGAAAATAATTTCAGTCATGTTTCAGGCCCCATCATAGCACAGAAACTGATCTTGTTAAAAATACAAATGACTTGCTTCTTGTGTCAGATCAAGGCTGCATCTCATTGCTAGTTTTGCTTAATAATACTGGATTCAAAACTATAGATCATGACATACTCAGAGATCGATTACAAAACTATACAGGTATTCAAGGGCAGGCTCTAAGATGGTTTAGATCCTACCTGTCCGATCGCTACCATCATGTTTATTTAAATGGGGACACATCTCAATTATCACAAGTACAATATGGAGTGCCACAAGGATCTGTCCTAGGTCCTTTGCTATTTTCAATATATACTCACCTAAAGGATTATTAGGAACCCCTGTTCAATTTCTCAGTAATGCAATTATCTAATCAACCAATCACATGGCAGTTGATTTAATGCATTTAGGGGTGTGGTCCTGGTCAAGACAATATCCTGAACTCCAAACTGAATGGAAAGGTGATTTAAGCAATTTTGAGCGTGGCATGGTTGTTGGTGCCAGACGGGCCGGTCTGAGTATTTCACAATCTGCTCAGTTACTTGGATTTTCACGCACAACCATTTCTATGGTTTATAAAGAATATTGTAAAAAGGGAAAAACATCCAGTATGCGGCAGTCCTGTGGGGGTCAAACACAGTATTAGTATGGTATTCCTAATAATCCTGGTGAGTGTACATGTTGCCCCTTGGTAATTAGAATTAGACAATATGGGATTAGTTTGGATTGTTATGCTGATGATACTAGGCTATGTATTTCAACAAGACCAGATGAAACTTCTAAATTATCTAAACTAACAGAATGTGTTAAAAATGTAAAAGATTGGATGACCAATCATTTTCTTTATTAAATTTGGATAAGACAAATATATTATTTATTAGACCAAAAAAACACTACACAGAATCTTGTAGATTACAATCTGCAACTAGACGGATGTACTGTCACTTCCTCTGCAGTCAGAAATCTGGGTGTTAAATTAGACAGCATCTTATACTTATTTTGAAAATCACGTTTCCCATGTTGCAAAAACAGCATTCTTCCATCTTAGGAACATCACCAAGCTCTGGAATAGCCTTTTTGATAATGATCATAGTTCAGACACACTCTCTCTGTTTAAAATTCACATAATGTATCTCAAAACATTGTGCTTCACCTCTGATCAAATGTACATTATCATTCTTTGCTTGAAATATTATGAACAGAAGCTAATTAGACACTAATTACTCTGTATCAGCTTTTGAAACTACAGGCTGCACACAGGGACGTCGCTAGCAGGGGAAAAGAGTTCATAGGGACCAGAAGTCTGTGATCATAGGAGCACCGGGACGTTTTATTCAAGTATTGGGCCGATCACCAAAGTGAGCGAGCCCTGTCTGGTATTAGGTGCTGTTTTTAAATCATAGCGCATGGGAAACCACATAAAGCAAACACTCTGAAGGTGTGAAGCCTTTCTTCTACAATTTATAAGATGAACAGCTCAAGTCGATTGATCCATTCGGATGTGACACAGAATTGTTCCACAGTCGTGTGACATGAGAACATTAAAGGTTCTAGTGATGCTGGCTTGTGAACAGCCATGACAATGACATACTGTATAATGGAGAACACCAATAGACTTGTCAATTCAGCACCATAGTAATTTTTATAAAAGGTGTTTCTTCATGTTCATTTTTTTTTTAAACTAATCTTATAGTTAAATATTACTTTTTTTTTTTTTAAAGCCATACCACTATGGTATAGAGGACCATGGTTTTACATCTTGTGATCACTATCCTACTAATACTAGTTACACTCTGGATTCTGAGCAAGAACATCTTTCTTTTTAGATAATTGAAATAAATGTTAATTCAATAAGGGCCTGATTAAAGATAAATATCAAAGTCTTACATAATGAGGTATTTATTATTTCCAAATAATAAAGTTCTTAAGAGGAGATTCACCCAAAAATGAAAATTGTCATCATTTTCTCAACATCATGTCATTCCAAACCTGTATGAATTTATTTCATCTGTGGAACATACTTTGAGAAGTTCATACAGTAGAAATCAAGGGTAATATTCTACAAAATCTTCTTTTGTGTTCAGCAGAAGAAAGTCGTTTGGAACGACACGAAAGTGAGGAGATGATGACAGAATTTATTAGCAGTAACTTTCCAGCAGTCTAGCTCAAAATCAATGCTTTTCTATGTGACAAAAAAATATTATTAAGTTTGTTGCATTCGTCGTTAATTCTGTAATATCTATCATTATTAATTTCTGTCCTGTTTTATTTATTCACCCTAGAACTGTACAATTTCTGCTATATGGACACATCTTTGACATAGTCATCACAGATTCATTTATTATTATTAATATTGCATATCATTATTATTATTATTATTATTATTATTATTATTATTATTATTATTATTATTATTATTATTATTATTTTATTATTAATAGTTAAAAAACACAATTTCATGCTGACCTGCAGTGAAAACCAAGCGGTCAGATGAGATGAAGTGAATAAACCCAGCGCAGTCAGAGCGAATGAAGACTGACTCAGAGAGAGATTTTGAGAAGAAGACCGGAACACAGATGAGATCCAGATCAATGATTAAAATAAAAACACTTACCCCTCATCAAAACTGCATCATTGCTGTACTTTACGCATTATTTGTGGATACATTTGCTACATTCCTTCTCTAAATGGAAAAGGCAAATTTTTTTTTATAATTTTGTCAATATTCACTCAAAAACGGAGATGCATGAGCTCAGATCAATGTGGCTTATAATCAATCAAATCACAAAAGAAACAAAACCTGTGCATATAAAAAAAAAAAAAAAAATCAGGTAGACAGAAATATTGAATCCAGGATTTTAAGATAATATAGCATGATACATTTACAAGATTTTTTCTAAAAGACTGATCATTTTTGACCAGGAACACCAAGAGTAAAGCATTTTCAGCACAGAACAAGTGTTAAAGAAAGAAATGAGTGAAAGCTGGCATTTTATTGCTTTTTGTAATTTTTCTTAATTTTTTACCCCTGTAAAAACCAAAAACACAATCTGAACACAAATCTTCATCCTGTGGCAGGAAATGCTGGCCAGCACAGGAAGTGAGGTTCTGTCCGCATCAACATCAAAGACTGACAGAGCAGCATTTTCTGGCAGAAAACTGGTCCGCATAACGCTTCCACACAGGGCCATCGCTAATTGGGGTGAAAGGTGGTGACGATTATAGGGGCCCACGGCTGAAGGGGGCCCTGGAGATCTCAACCGTCTGGCCAGCCTAAAAAGATGCTCAGGACAGTTGACAGGCCACTGCTGCATGTCGCCACAAAAGCTTTTCAAACAGTTGAAAAAAACGGCCTCACCATCTTTTATTTATGTGTTTTTTCCTGAATTGCTAATGCAACTTTTCCAAACCAAAGTCTGAACAAAATGAAGCATTGCTTGGTAACTGGTCAACAAAGTATTGATAGTTGTGTAAATATTGTCATACTGGCAGTTGTCTGTAGTTTTGGTTGATTGTACTTGTACCTTTCTTTCAAAGTTATCTGACATTATCCACATGAATTTGTTCTGACAGTTTAACACTGAGTTCTTGTCATATTTTATTACCAATTTCTAAACTACAGCAAATAAACTGTGATAATGTGAGAGATGTTGAAGGTGTCTGAATAGATTTTGGTTTGATTGTATATTTAATTTTTATAGTGAAAACTATGCAGAGCTATTTTAGATTTAATTCTTGGTTGCTGTACCTGGACAACTACAAATAAAAAAACATAAACATTGTATAAATAGACAAATAAATAAATAGATCGAACATACAAATTAAACAATTTCAAACAGGGCCCACTGGTATAACCTGCACCGGGGCCCCGCTGACCCCAGCTACGGCCCTGATAACACATTCAGGGGAAGTGAAGGACTGAACTAACACACAGTGAAGAAAGAGTGATGTTTCTAACTGCACTCATCATCTTACTAGTGCTTTAACAAGCTGCATTCAACTATGATCTACATCACTGCAACAGCGCCTGCAAACAGACATTTAAAAGAGTGCAATATGGAAGTATGGAAATTTACTTTTCTGCTTAACGTTATTGCTTCGTTGGACTAAACCTGCTTGATGAGATGTCGTTCAGTGGACCCTTACCTTCCTAACTAAACCAGGATTTACAGCTGTGGATGTGTTTATGACTCGTTATTACGACGGATCTGGTATGTACCGCGTTTCTAATGTTCATGTTTGTATGTGTACTGCTTACACAAATGTAGCAAATACAGTCTTTATAAGCTTTCCATTGAAAAACAGCGATCTGTCGTCGATGCTTGAGGCTTAGATCTTTATAATGATACATAGTTTGTCAAGATTTAATTTGTCCCGTTTCATTTAATCTATTCATAAACACCGACACGTGCAAGTTGAAAGGCGTTCAGGACGAGGGAGTCTTTGTGCTGGCTAACAGGTTAAAGGTCCCATTTTTCATGTTTTTTTTAAGCTTTGATTGAGTTTACAGTGTGCAATATAACGTGTTCATGTTTCACATGTAAAAAAACACAGTATTTTTCACTTATCTGTATACCGCTGTTTTCACTGTCATAAAAACAGGCTGATATCTTCCTTGTTCTATGAAGCCCCTCCTTCAGAAATAAGTAACGAGTTATGATTGTTCCAGCGGTTCCTGTGTTGTGATTCGACAGCAGCTTAGCGAAAGGTCACGCCTCTTGCCATAACGTGGAGATGCATGCTCTCAGTGTTCTCGTAAACATGCCTTTAATTTTACCCTATCAATATGAGCCAGAATCAGACCCGGAGAACATAGATGAAGAGGATCGAGTAGAACCTGATGTTTCACAATGGTAGGCTGTTTATTTAGTAGTTGTCATACTTTTACGTTTGGCTGTTATATATGACTACTACAGCATAAAAGCTTCGCAATAAATAGGAAACAAACATGGCTTTACTACAGTACGTAATGTCACATAGGCCTAAACATAGAACAATGATTTGCGTGGCTGCAGCTCAACCAGCATGTGGTTAAACAGTAAACAATAGATATGATCAACAAATAGTTTAAACTGATCATTACAAACACCAACAATCAATGGTGTCCGGTTGAATTACAACACTTTTTAAAAAATTTTGTTAGATTAGTTTCAATTACCATCTAGTTAACAAAGCTAAACAGTGTTGCCCTGTCTGGCACTGTCATGTTGGAAAATGCAAGGTCTTCCTTGAAAGAGACATTGTCTGGATGGGAGCATATGTTGTTCTAGAACTTGGATATACCTTTCAGCATTGATTGTCGGGTCTCGGGGCTAATCGCCTGCCTTTTTGGTGTGTGTGTTTATCACTTGTCAGCTCACCGTGTCTACCTGTTTGTGTTTTCCCCGCCCTCCTTGTTTCTGTGTTGTGAACCTTAATTGCTCGCCACCTGTTTTCTATGTTCTTCTAATTTTATACCTTTATCATTCCCTGTGTTTCTCTGTCTATTGTCAGACTGTTGTTACTCGTTCCTATAGCTCGGATCTTCTAGCTGTTCTTAGCACTCACCTTTGTCGTGTCTTGTCCTCAGGCTCCAGTGTGTTTAGCTGATTTCTCTGCCCCCTGTTCTTACAAAGCGCAGAGCTCTTGGAAGCTTCCTGTCCTCAGCACTCCGGTCTCAGCGGTCATACGAATTACCGTGGAGCGTTACTCATCGGCCGTGATTCATATGCTTCGACTATTCATCCAGTCACTACGAGTAACCCAGTGAACGTGACTCATCTGCTCTGACTCCTCTGCTTTAAATAAAGCCTTGTGTAAACCCGCATTTGAATCCTGCCCATTTCTCCTGACATAACAGTCTGACCAGATCATGGATTCAGCGGGATCTGATCCACTCCGCTCGGCACTCGTTCAGCAGGGAGTTTTGTTGGGACAGCATGCCACCCAGCTCGGCACCACCGCGCGGAAAGTGGACACTCTCACTGCCCGGGTCTCCGAGCTCCTCGCACGGGTGGACGGTCTTCGGCGAGAGGCAACGAGCGGATCCGTTCTTCACACCGGTATGTTCCACGAGCCCGAACCTCATGCCAACAATCCGCCGGTCTATGATGGCGATCCTAACGCCTGTCAAGCGTTCCTCTCCCAATGCTCGCTGGTGTTCGCTCTGCAGCCCCGGCGTTACGCAAATGAAGAGGCCAAAGTTGCGTACGTATTACACTTCTTTCGGGCCGTGCCCACGAATGGGGGATTGCCGTATGGAGATCGCGGGCTTCCTGTTGTGCAACCTTCGCGGATTTCAGTCAAGAGATGGCAAAATTATTTGATCGCTCAGCTCACGGAGACGAGGCGGCAGCCCAGTTATCGCGTCTGACTCAGGGGAGGAGCTCTGTCACGGACTACGCCATCCAGTTCCAGACTTTAGCGGCGGCCTGTGGCTGGAATGAGAGCGCGCTGCGCGCCCGTTTTCTTGACGGGTTGGATTTCGCCATTTCAGATGAACTCGCGGCCATAGAGCTCCCGCGGGAATTGGATAATCTCATTAATCTCGCGCTCCGTATTGAGGGCCGACTACAAGTCTGTCTTCAGGGTTTCACCCCCAGACCAATGGGCAGTGTGAGCGGGCCAACCAGGATCTAGGAAGAATGCTCCGCTGTCTAGCATCCAACAATCCGAGTTCCTGGTGCCAGCAGCTCTCCTGGGCAGAATACGCTCATAACACTCTTCCGGTGGCCGCGTCAGGTATGTCCCCTTTTGAGTGTTCTGTTGGTTATAACCCACCTCTGTTCCCGTCACAGGAACCCGACGCAGCGGTTCCATCCGCCCTGGCTTTCGTCCAGCGCTGCCGTCGCACCTGGGAGAAAGCCAGGAGGATTCTGATCCAAACCTCTGGCCGAACGAAGACCGCAGCTGATCGTCGCCGATCCTCTCCTCCTGCCTATGTGTGTGGTCAGCGGGTTTGGCTTTCTACCAAGGATCTGCCTCTCCGGGCGCCTTCTCGTAAGCTGGCACCCAGATTCATTGGGCCATTCCGCATCACCAAGGTAGTTAGTCCGGTGGCGATCAGGCTCAAGCTCCCTCCAACTTTTGGTCGGGTTCACCCTGTGTTTCATGTTTCCAGGGTCAAGCCGGTGTTCTCTTCCCCCCTTAATCCTGCTTGTAGTCGGCCCACCTCCCCGCCCCCTCGTCTTGTGGATGGATCTCCTACCTATACGGTTAAGAGATTACTCGATGAGCGGCGCCGCTGCAGGGGGTTTCAGTATCTTGTGGACTGGGAGGGGTATGGTCCAGAGGAGAGGTGCTGGGTGCCGTCCCGGGACATTCTGGACCGCTCGTTGATTGAGGACTTCCGGCGACATCGAGGTAGGGCCCTTCCTAGAGCGTCAGTCTGGTACTGTCGGGTCTCGGGGCTAATCGCCTGCCTTTTTGGTGTGTGTGTTTATCACTTGTCAGCTCACCGTGTCTACCTGTTTGTGTTTTCCCCGCCCTCCTTGTTTCTGTGTTGTGAACCTTAATTGCTCGCCACCTGTTTTCTATGTTCTTCTAATTTTATACCTCTATCATTCCCTGTGTTTCTCTGTCTATTGTCAGACTGTTGTTACTCGTTCCTATAGCTCGGATCTTCTAGCTGTTCTTAGCACTCACCTTTGTCGTGTCTTGTCCTCAGGCTCCAGTGTGTTTAGCTGATTTCTCTGCCCCCTGTTCTTACAAAGCGCAGAGCTCTTGGAAGCTTCCTGTCCTCAGCACTCCGGTCTCAGCGGTCATACGAATTACCGTGGAGCGTTACTCATCGGCCGTGATTCATATGCTTCGACTATTCATCCAGTCACTACGAGTAACCCAGTGAACGTGACTCATCTGCTCTGACTCCTCTGCTTTAAATAAAGCCTTGTGTAAACCCGCATTTGAATCCTGCCCATTTCTCCTGACATTGATGGTGCCTTTCCAGATGTGTAAGCTGCCCATGACACACACACTCATGTCAAGTCAAGTCAAGTCACCTTTATTTATATAGCGCTTTAAACAAAAAACATTGCGTCAAAGCAACTGAACAACATTCATTAGGAAAACAGTGTGTCAATAATGCAAAATGATAGTTAAAGGTTCAGTGATGTCATCTCTGTTCAGTTAAATAGTGTCTGTGCATTTATTTGCAATCAAGTCAATGATATCGCTGTAGATGAAGTGACCCCAACTAAGCAAGCCAGAGGCGACAGCGGCAAGGAACCGAAACTCCATCGGTGACAGAATGGAGAAAAAAACCTTGGGAGAAACCAGGCTCAGTTGGGGGTCAGTTCTCCTCTGACCAGACGAAACCAGTAGTTCAATTCCAGACTGCAGCAAAGTCAGATTGTGCAGAAGAATCATCTGTTTCCTGTGGTCTTGTCCTGGTGCTCCTCTGAGACAAGGTCTTTACAGGGGATCTGTATCTGGGGCTCTAGTTGTCCTGGTCTCCGCTGTCTTTCAGGGATGTAGAGGTACTTTCTAGGTGCTGATCCACCATCTGGTCTGGATACGTACTGGATCCGGGCGACTGCAGTGACCCTCTGATCTGGATACAGACTGGATCTGGTGGCTACGGTGACCTCGGAACAAGAGAGAAACAGACTAATATTAGCGTAGATGCCATTCTTCTAATGATGTAGAAAGTACGGTGTTATGTGAAGTGTTTCCGGTTCCGGTTTACCTAATTAATGCAGTCTAAAAATCCTTTAACGAATTTGGATATTAAAAACATATTAGTATGTTATGTGTATGCCAGGTTAAAGAAGATGGGTCTTTAATCTAGATTTAAACTGCAAGAGTGTGTCTGCCTCCCGAACAATGTTAGGTAGGTTATTCCAGAGTTTAGGCAACGAATAGGAAAAGGATCTGCCGCCCGCAGTTGATTTTGATATTCTAGGTATTATCAAATTGCCTGAGTTTTGAGAACGTAGCGGGCGTAGAGGATTATAATGTAAAAGGAGCTCATTCAAATACTGAGGTGCTAAACCATTCAGGGCTTTATAAGTAATAAGCAATATTTTAAAATCTATACGATGTTTGATAGGGAGCCAGTGCAGTGTGGACAGGACCGGGCTAATATGGTCATACTTCCTGGTTCTAGTAAGAACTCTTGCTGCTGCATTTTGGACTAGCTGTAGTTTGTTTACTAAGCGTGCAGAACAACCACCCAATAAAGCATTACAATAATCTAACCTTGAGGTCGTACATGCATGGATTAACATTTCTGCATTTGACATTGAGAGCATAGGCCGTAATTTAGATATATTTTTGAGATGGAAAAATGCAGTTTTACAAATGCTAGAAACGTGGCTTTCTAAGGAAAGATTGCGATCAAGTAGCACACCTAGGTTCCTAACTGATGACGAAGAATTGACAGAGCAACCATCAAGTCTTAGACAGTGTTCTAGGTTATTACAAGCAGAGTTAATATAATTAACACTTCTGTTTTTTCATAATTTAGCAGTAAGAAATTACTCGTCATCCTTTTTTTTATATCGACTATGCATTCCATTAGTTTTTCAAATTGGTGTGTTTCACCAGGCCGCGAAGAAATATAGAGCTGAGTATCATCAGCATAACAGTGAAAGATAACACCATGTTTCCTGATGATATCTCCCAAGGGTAACATATAAAGCGTGAAGAGTAGCGGCCCTAGTACTGAGCCTTGAGGTACTCCATACTGCACTTGTGATCGATATGATACATCTTCATTCATTGCTACGAATTGATGGCTGTCATATAAGTACGATTTAAACCATGCTAATGCACTTCCATTAATGCCAACAAAGTGTTCAAGTCTATGCAAAAGAATGTTGTGGTCAATAGTGTCAAACACATGAACTAAGATCCAATAAAACTAATAGAGAGATACACCCACGATCAGATGATAAGTTGTGGTTTTTTGATGAGAGGCTTAATAACAGCCAGTTTGAAGGTTTTGGGGACATATCCTAATGACAATGGGTTAATAATAGTCAGAAGAGGATCTATGACTTCTGGAAGCACCTCTTTTAGGAGATTAGATGGTATAGGGCAGGGATAGGCAACTCCGGTCCTGGAGGGCCACTATCCTGCAGAGTTTAGCTTCAGCCCTCATAAAAACTCACTGTATATATCTAGTAATCCCAAAAACACTGATTGCCTTGTTCAGGTGTGTTTAATTAGGGTTGGAGCTAAACTCTGCAGGACAGTGGCCCTCCAGGACCGAAGTTGCCTATCCCTGGTATAGGGTCTAACATATATGTTGTTGGTTTAGATGATTTAACAAGTTTATACAATTCTTCCTCTCCTATAGTAGAGAATGAGTGGAACTGTTCCTCAGGGGGTCTATAGTGCACTGTCTGATGCGATACTGTAAAACCCCAACCCCATACCATCAGAGATGCAGGCTTCTGAACTGAGCACTGATCACAACTTGGGTTGTCCTTGTCCTCTTTAGTCTGGATGACATGGTGTCCCAGTTTTCCAAAAAGAACTTCAAATTCTGATTCATCTGACCACAGAACAGTTTTCCACTTTGCCACAGTCCATTTTAAATGAGCCTTGTCCCAGAGAAAACCCCTGTGCTTCTGTATCATGTTTAGATATGGCTTCTTTTTTTAACTATAATGTTTTAGCCGGCAACGATGAATGGCACGGTGAATTGTGTTCACCGACAATGTTTTCTGGAAGTATTCCTGAGCCCATGTTGTGATTTCCATTACAGTAGCATTCCTATATGTGGAAACTGGGTTTCCTCTTTCGTTTAAAGAAATGTTTTCCTTTAGAAGCAAGAAAGAGAATTATTCAAGGTTGTGTCCTATCTGTATTAGATTATGGGGTCCCACTTTATATTAGGTGGCCTTAACTACTATGTACTTACATAAAAAAATAAGTACAATGTACTTATTGTGTTCATATTGTATTGTAAAACACTTTTGCTGCTATTGAGGTGGGATAGGGGTAAGGTTAGGGAGAGGGTTGGAGGTATGGGTAAGTTTAAGGGTGGGTTAAGGTGTAAAGTATGGGTCAACAGTGTAATTATAAATGTAATTACAGAAATTAAATACAGATGTAATTACATGTAGGTTTTTTTTATATAAGTACAATGTAAAAACATGTATGTACACAATAAGTACATTGTACTAAATTATTAATTAAAATGTAAGTACATAGTAGTTAAGGACACTTAATATAAAGTGGGTCCGATTATGGTGATGTGATTTATATGCATGCAAGTTCATCTTCTCTAAAAAAGTTAGATTGTGTATCCCATGCTGCCTTGCGCTTTGTGACGAGTGCCTCTTCACGCACTCATCATTGTACCTTGTACGTATTGGTGGGTTGGACTTCTTTGTTTCAAAGGAGAAAAATACACATGCTGATGTTTATTGCTAAGGCATTGTTAGGAAAACTACCAATTTATATTTGTCGTCTTTTATCATATTACACCTGTACTTATAGCACTAGATCTAGAGTTAAATTGCTTTTAAAGGTTCCTAGAGAACGTTCAGAGCTTGGTAAAACTGCCTTCTCTTGCTATGCTCCCTGGTTATGGAATGAGCTGCAGAGTATAATAATGATAGAAGCACTCCCTTCTTTAAAAGTTTTTTAAAATCTCTTATTGACCAATTTAAGGGAAACGTGTGTATGTTTGGTTAAGTAGTTTTTGTTGTTATTTTGAGTGCTGGACAAAATTTTATGAAAGATTCTGAGTTTTATGTTTGTATGTTGTTTATTTGAAACTTTCTGTACTGCCATCTTGGCCAGGACTCACTGGAAGAAGAGATTTTATATCTCAATGGGACTATCCTGGTAAAATAAAGGATAAATAAAAATAAAATAAAATGTGATGCAGTGCCGTCTAAGGGCCATCTTGACTTCTGAGAGACACTGCCACTCTGAGAGGATCTTTTTATTCCCAATCATGTTCCCAATTGACCTAATAAGTGTGACCTCCAGCTGTTCCTTACATGTGCATTTAACTTTTTCTGGCCTCTTATTGCCACCTGTCCCAACTTTTTTGGAATGTGTAGCTCTCATGAAATCCAAAATGAGCCAATATTTTGCATGACATTTCAAAATGTCTCACTTTCAACATTTTATATGTTATCTATATTGTGAATATAATTAATTGTAAATTATTCCATTTCTTTTTTACTCACAATTGGTACAGTGTCCCAACTTTTTTGTAATCGGGTTTGTACATCAATGGAGCATGTGTTGAGTTTCAAGTTCCTCGGCATCCACATCTCTGATGACCTCACCTGGTCCCTAAACACCTCCACCCTGGTCAAACAGGCACAGCAGCGCCTTTACTTCTTTTGGAGCCTTAAGAAAGTTCACCTGCGTCCCAGGATCCTTGCTGAATTCTACCGCTGTACCATTGAGAGCATACTCACAAACTGCATCTCAGTGTGGTACAGCAATAGCTCTGCATCTGACCGCAAAGCACTCCAGGTCAGGGGCGGAGCCAGAAGATGTAAACATTCGGGGCTTAGCCCAAACCTAGGGGGCTGCAGGGGTGTACTCCGCAGGGGAGATTTTTTCCCCCCATTTATGTCAGCTAAATGCACTATTTTTCAGGCTGTTTGAGATAACAGAATGCCTAAAAATCTATACACTATCTGGGAAAATGATGGTTACTCAGAAAAAAAAATATTCACCCAGTAGAGCCTACAAACTATTTTGTATTTAATTGTTCTCCAGCTATATTTCTCAATTAATCTATCTTCTTATCCCACTAATGTGCCGAGAACAGTTGTAAAACATGCCCTGAAATAACTTAGCATTTGATACATTGGGATATATTGCTTTTGAATCTCTCTCTGGCCGGTGAGGTTTGCTGTTACGAGTTCCTTTTAAAAAAAATTGTTATGTCCATAATGTTAATTTCAGGCGGTTAGTCAGTGAGCTCGCTGCGACGGCGGTGAAATAAAAAGCCCACCAGCCCCTAATGACAACGACGAAGAAGATGATTTATATTCTTCTTCGTTAGTTTTTATCAGCAGTTGGCAAACAAGCGAAGTGATGCGTGATGCTTTACCGTCCGCCACAACGCACAGTAATAGAGCTTTTGTTTCTTTTTTTTTGCCGCTCCAGTCTGAGAGACTGAGAGGAAATGAAACAAAGTTGAAGTTATTTTAAAAAAGCTAAAAGATTCGGGGCTTTTGACAAAACATTCGGGGCTTAAGCCCCATTAGCCACCCCCCCGCTCCGCCCCTGCTCCAGGTACCCAGTTAACTTCCATCGAGAACATCTATCACAAGTGCTGTCTGAGCAGGGCAAGAAACATCATCAGGGATGCCTCTCACCCTAACCATGGACTCTTCACCCTCCTTTCATCCGGCAGGTGTTACAGGTGTCTACACTCTCTAGTAGACTCAGGAAGAGCTTCTTTCCTGAGGCTGTGACACTCCTGAATGCCACAACACCAATCTAACCTGCACCTGCTCTTTTACTGCACCGGTCACAGTACTTTACATGTATTGCACTATTCATATTTTGCACAGACTACACATTGTTCAATTTATTACACTTTAAACTGTCTAACATTGTTACTGTACAAAGCACAGTAAACTATTTCAATAAAAATATTATTGCACTACCGATATTTTTGCATAGAATACATTGTTTGACAATACTATTGTACGCTCATCCAACTGTATTTATTACCACTGTTCTCACATTGCTGCTGTTTATAATGTGCATATAATATCATTGTATTCCTATTTATAATCTGTATATACTCTGATCAATACTGTATACAGCAGCTCCACTGTACATTCTGTATATCATAGCTTCTCTTACTCTGCACTTTTATGTATAAAAAACACTATTTTCTTGCACTTCTGGTCAGATGCTTACTGCATTTCATTAGATCTTTACTTGTAATCTGCATAATGACAATAAAGTTGAATCTAATCTAATCTAATATGAGCCTATAGCCTAGTATTTTTGTGTGACATTTGTACCAGAACTCAAGTTAAAGTCAAGTCATTTAGCCAGTTCACATTCTTTTGAATGCAAACCCATGAAATTACATTTCCACAGTCAACAAAAAATGCTGTAAGAATGTTTGAATGATTTTATGAAAATGTCATTTCTGAATATTCTCTCCAGTTTTTAAATGTTATAAAAGCATTTTTTTTTCTTGATTATAGAAAATGTTATAGAAAATCAATGGAACATTTTATCCATTTTATCAATTTGCAATCATCTGGGGAACATTTTTTACATGTTCTCTGGACATTTACATAACATATAAAAAGAAGTAATAAACACAGAAAGGAAAAACATAATTTAAATAGTGCATAAATGTCTAAATATTTCTAATTGTTAATCTACTCTAACTAAATCGAAATCATTTATTTAATAAATGTGTATGTGTTTCTCCAGGCGCCGCAAGTATGATGTGTGTTTTGTCTTTCCAATAAAGTGAATCTCTTGCACAACACTCCTATTCCTCTAAACATATTTGACCAATGATGATGAAGAGGATCTGTAAGGCTTTATTGTCCTCCACTGAAAGTCTGTTCATTCAGTAATAGCACACTTCTCCTCAACAACACATTTCTTCTTAATACCTGTTGAAAACTAACCAAAAGACAGGTACTGTGAGAGTCAGACTTTTCTGACACACAAACCACACAAGATGGATTGGTCTATAGGGACAAACTCACAGTTCAGGGTTTCATATTCCACAGACATTTACAGTACCTGCCTCAAAAACATTTTACAGACATAAGCAAACTACATCTGAGAAACAGATGTACTTCTGAACAGGACTTGTGGAGTGAATCGCTGTGGTGTGGAGACAGTTTAGAGTTTAATCTTCCACTGTAGTCTGTAGGGGTGACCCTGAATAGTGAAAGATTCAATGCTTTGATAAGAGGAGCTTGATTCAACACCAATCTCACACTGTGTGTTAAATGCAGAGCATGAATTCTGAGTATGGGTCACCATACTTGGCTGAATGTCACGTCACTATAGAATAGAGAACCATTGAATCATTGAAATCTCCAGAGGGCTATATAAACACTGGGTGATTTATGTTGGATATGGATATGTGATTCACCAGTTTTTATTTGTTTGTTTTCATGGCTTTAGGGGTGTAACGGTTCACAAAATTCACGGTTCGGTTCGATACGATACACTGATGTCACGGTTCGGTTCGGTACGTTTTAGATACAGCAAAATGTAAAAACATCTAAACTTTTCAGAATGCCGCAAGCGCACCGCGGGTCATGTGACAAGAACTAACCAATCAGCTTCATCCTTTCCCATAACAACGTTGAAAACTCAGCCAAGATGAAGGAACAGCTGATCATAGTTGTATATGGATTGCAATTTTGAAATAAATTTAGTAGCAGAGCTACTGCAAGCGATTTTTAGAGCTGCAAATCAATTTATCCTTCGCTGAAATTTCCGCGTCTCATGGAGAGAGCACGTCATTGTTGCTTAGCAAAGACAGACGCCTCATGAGCGCTTCTGCCCGAGCGCTTTGCAAAGGAGGAGAAAGACGCGCTTAGCGTTTTCCACGCGTTTTTAGGAGCGATATGTGAACGGCCCCTAAGGCGCTCGCTCACTCAGCACGCGCTGAAGGCTCATTGCAAAATGTCTAATGCATTTAACAGACCAGAAATATAAGATCCTAAAATAACCAACAGGTCTGGTGTTTGGGTGCACTTTGGATTCCCTGTAAGCTATAATACCGGTGTCTAAATGCTGCAGGGATAGTTTGTTGCGTGCATGTTTCTCCTTTTTTTCGTCTTTTCCCATATACTGTACACTAAGGTGATGTCAGCGTAAATGAGTTGACATGTTTCAAGGATCCGCTGGTGTTTTTTTTTTTTTTTTTTGTATTCCCGCTGGTGTACCCTGTCATGTTGCAGATGCAACATACCGTTGTTTTTTTATCCACCACTCTCTTGCCATCACCATTATAGCTTAAAGGGAATCCAAAGTGCACCCAAACACCAGACCTGTTGGTTATTGGAGGATCTTCTCATTTCTAGTCTGTTAAACGCATTGGCTATTTTGCAACGAGCCTTCAGCGCGTACTGAGTGAGCGAGCGCCTGCTGAGTATCCTAACATAAACATATAAGTTGGTGTTTTTTTCTTCTTCGGGAGTGTCAGGGGCGTTGACTGTTACGTCGTTTGGGTTATTGGGCTACCTTGTTGAACGCATATCATTATATTTCTCTTTTTTTTTTTCAAATATAATTAATTAGTCCAACGAACCGTTCGGTATACATAATGCGTACCGCGTACCGAACCGAAAGCCTCATACCGAACGGTTCAATACGAATACGCGTATCGTTACACCCCTAGAGCTAAACTTGTATTGAATCTGAAACTTTCCATTTGAGTCAGTCAGTTCCATCGGTCATTTCTTTCTCTGTAGCGGTGTATTCTAGCACTGGAGACACAATGAATAAAGAAAACCTTGAGAATGTGGCTGGCAATGAAGAATACCAAATCAACAATCAACTAGATAACAAACATGAGCCACGTCCCATTGAAGATATTCTACAGGAAGCAGAAAGCCTTGTGGGAAGGGGATTTTCATATAATGTGGCAACAAGCAACTGTGAGCACTTTGCTACAATGTTGAGATACTCAAATACAGAATTAAATTATACTGATGCTACTTATAAATGTCTCAAAGTCACAGGATTAGAGACTGTCGTATGGCAAAATGTTCTTTTAATTTTATTTAAAATTAATTTTATTATTAGGATTAAATTCACAATAGCAACGAGTTCTCAAACAGTGATGTAAAATACTTTCTGTATATACTTTCTGGCTGCTCTGCCACGCACTAAAAGTACAGTTTCGGCAGCATTTGATTATTCAAAGTCAATAACATTTAAATAAATAATTTATAAAACCGTTCCAAGCACCCGTGATCCATGTGTCTCATTGATCTGACTGATTTACATTACAAGCATCAGAATATTATCATACAAAAATCAGCATCAAACAGCAAATTGCAAAATACGTTACAAAGAAATCAAGTAGTCGTAACACAAAGGGAAAATGTGTAATGACATGGCTGACGTAAACGGGGTAAATAATGTTTTATGTTTTGATTAAAATATAGTTAACATTACTAGGCCACATATCATGTTGTTTATTACTTATCTGATAAAACTGGATATTTGCACTAAATAAAATCAAATAGCCCTGTGTGTATGTTCCCTGGTTTTACGACAAATTAAACAAAAAAAATCATGTTACTATAGTTAACCCACTATAACCCCAAACTAACCTGGGTTTTGCTGCACTAACCATAGTTTAATCATGGTTTTTGTAGTTATACAAATATTAATCAATATGCAAAAAAAAACATTTTTACCACAATAAAACCATGTTTAATTTCCGTAAGGATTTACTCTAACTGTATATATATATATATATATATATATATATATATATATATATATATATATATATATATATATATATATATATAATTGTCCGGACCTCGGCTGGTGAGGAGGGTTCATTACTGAATCTTAATCCTTGTAATCAAAGATGATTTTCAGGTGTAAGTTTCATTTACAGCCATGCACATCAGTATTCAGAATTTATTCATAATTTGCCAATATTCAGATTAGTACAGAGTCACATAAACACCAAAGTCTGATTGCCTGATTCAGTTTAAGACAGTGTTTTGATTCTCCAAATCCTGATTCCCACTCCTGAAATAAGCTTTTTTTAATGGAAAACTTGTTGCATGTAAACACCTAAACCCACTGAACAGAGATTCACGTATCAGGGTGATAATAATGTGCTTATCTGTAGGATCAGAGATGGAGACTGTCATCTGGTGAAGCAACAGCTGGTTTTTATGTGGATCAGAGTTATTAGTGTGTGGGTGTGAGGCTAAAAGAGTGGAACAAAAGTCTCAGTTCAAGTGAATCAATAAAAGCTTGTGTGCCACTTGATCTACAGATGTTGTGTGTGGATAGTAAGATGCCTTTGCAATTATCCATCTCATGGATAATGTTTTCTGTTTTTAATTTAATGCTATTTTAATAAATCACACAATAAACAATTATCCACTGCTCTAGCAACACTGAGATCTCTGGTTTCGATTACCAGAAATCCATGATAATGTGTACCTTCAATGCAAATGGAAGGAAAAATGGATGAAAATGCATCTGTGTAAATGTAAATGTCAGACTGACCTGCTGTTACAACATAAAGATGAATGGTGCAGTCAGCGGACGTTAATGAATCTAAAACACACTGACGGATTCAGAGAGAGTCATTCATGAAGTCATACTAGAAATAAATCATGCTCTGTAATTAACAAATTCCCTCAAATGAACCAATATGACACATCTCTTTGAGCAGCGATGCATCTTTCACCATCATACACACTTAAAATCATTCTTCTCTGAACTCTCACTTCTGTTTTAATTGCTGATTATTTGTTCTTTCTCAGAATTGACTCTTTTCAGTTGACTTGCACTTCTTCAGGCCTTCACTTACACCCATCAGGACCTGTATCAGTCATATACATCACATTAGTCCAGATTATCTGTTTGTAAAGGGTCTCTCTTCTCATTAGAGACTCCCTCTCATGAAGCCAAAAACATAAAGCAGGAGACAGAGTGAAAGCAAGCTGATTTATTGAACAAATGCAGCTGTGTTTAACAGGTGTTAAGACAGAGAATCAGCAGCCTGACATTGTCTCATCATCTCTTTACGGAGATGATTACAGAGAAATACTCAAATAAATCAATTTATGAGAAGAGGACAGAAACAGATTAAAACTGACAGATCATGGAGTCTAAGCTAAATGATCCAGGAAAAACAAGAAAGACATGCAGAAACCAACATAATGCATCTGGAGTTCTTTCTAAAAAGTTAAATCAACTCTTTCCAGATTAAAACGGTTTGTGGTGGCTTTTATGTCTTTATAAGCGAATGCAACAGCAAAGGTGTTAATATAATCACTGAGATTCTGGTATATAAACTCCTCATATTCTTCATAAACTAAATGACTCCACTTAGAATAAAAAATATCACATATTATTTGAGTAATTTCTTCACTAATATTCGAGTTTTTTAGCTGTTTTTTTATCCCATCTGCCTGTCCTTCTCCATAGCTCTTGAATTCATTGAATGTCATTGATTTACCTGGAAATTTAGCTGAAATGACTTTTAAAATGTAGCTCACATCTTTCCACTTCATTAAGTTACATTTAACAATTTTTTCTTTAAGAAAGCTTTTGATGCTTTTATTTGTGTGTATTCTTTGGTTTTCCTGGAAAATCTTCCCTGGATATTTTGATATTTTGAGTTTTTTGTTCAACATTTCTTTTAACTCCAATACTTTTTTTTCAATCAAAGGATATTTGGATCTACTCACACCCTTCAGCTCTTGAACTATATTCCCTGACGCACCATACATGTCCTGAAAGCTGATGTAAAGATCTATGTTATATTTATTAATAATTTCTTCAGAGAAATTAGCTAACATTTTCATACAAGGATCACAATGGCCTTTTATAGCTAAACAGGGGCTAAATTTGGTAAACATGTAAATAGCTTTTATCATACTCTTATTCTCTTTAATATACTCTTTTAGAGGTTGTATGCATTGATGTTCAGTATGATGTGTCTCAGAATATTTTCCATTCTGATAAATGTTTTTTGGCTTAAAGGGTCCGATTAATATAGGTTCTCCTTTTATAAGTTCAATCACTGTAAATGCGAACTGATTGTGTAAATCAACCATTCCATAGATTTTAAAGTGCCTTATTAAATATGACATTTTAGCAGACAGAGTTTGATTGACAGGAACAAATATATTTTTTGGAAAAAAATTATTCAAATAAGGAGGAGAATTTGAATAAATCCGATTAACTACTTTTTCAACATATGTCTTCCTGTCATTAAATCAGTAATGCTGATGATGGCGTTTTTATCTCTGTGTATCCACATCTCTTCATCTTCATCCTGCGAAACCTCCATCGCTCTGATAAAACATCCAGAGGGAAACCAGATTAATAACTAGTGACTGTAGATTATATTATTCATTTCACACAATTAATAACAGTGTAGAACAGACAAAGAGAGTCCTGGACCTAGCATTTATGTGTTTCACCTTCTTTAATCTGATCACGTTATCTCTTTAATTACGTTTAATATTCACCAGGCTGCAATCTTCATTTATTTGTTAAACAGACTGCGTTAAAAGCTCTTATTGACAGTCACAAACATACCTTCCACAAGCAATAAAACTGTACTGGTTGCTCGTTTAATGCCGATGCGTGAAAATTATACATAATCCGTTCACTTAAAAGACAAAACTCTATATTTTGAAGAAATACTTAAATTTGTATTTTTCTAGAAACATGGAAAGACGTCTGCCTCTGAAGCAGTGAAGGTGATCAGAATCTGTTTATTGTGTACATAAATCATTTCTTACCGTCTGAAATCTCGCCGTCTTTTGACCTCAGCTTGCTTTCTTCTATTCTATAATGAAAAAGGAGAATCAAAACCAATTGTTAGTATGTTTTTTTATTTTTTACCCTAATGTAAACCATAGATAGAGCAGAAAAACAGTACTGTATTTAAGTATTTGAAAAGTTAAGTATTTCTAAAGGGCAAAATTCTCACATGCACTACATTTTCGGTTTGTTTGGTTGTGATTAGGCCACACCCTTTAAAGTTTAACCGCTGTGTGTCTGTGTGTGTGTGAGAGAGTGTGTGTGTGTGGGTGTGTGGGTGTGTGTGGGTGTGTGTGTGTGTGTGTGTGTGTGTGTGTGTGTGTCTGAGTGTCTGTGTGTCTGTGTGTGTGTGTGTGTGTGTGTGTGTGTGTCTGAGTGTCTGTGTGTCTGTGTGTGTGTGTGTGTGTGTGTGTGTGTGTGTGTGTGTGGGTTTTAAACATTTAAAATATAGCATTTAAACATTATATACACTTCACATTATAACATTTTTTAACTATTATTAATAATAATAATGATTTAAAAATGATAGTAGAGAAACATAGTAAGAAGACATTTAAAGACCAAAGCAAGGAACTCCAAACTAACTGAGTCAGAGCAGAATAACTCACCTTCATTATCCCGATCTGATCCTGGGGCAGGAGACACCGAGGTGAACGTCTGACCTTCGACAGTCTCGAGGTCAGTCTGGATCTTCTTGTTGATGTGTTGAGATGAGTTTTGTCTTCCAGTTATCTGTAGAAATCTTCTGTTTGATGGTATTGTGGTTTGTTTCGTCTTTGAGTGACTGTCGAGATTGTCAGATTAATTGTGGTGGTGCTCCTGCCCCAGAATGTGTTCATTTTGTCGTGATTGCTCTTTTATAGGCCCGACTCTTCAATGTGAGGAATTTCTGAAACCAGTTCAGTGGATGATGGTGACACATAAAATGCTGTTCATCTCGACTATCAAATATGTAGTCATGTGCCTCAGGAACTGAATGATGCCAAGAACAGCTGCCCGTCCAGTTAACTTGCTTCATATCCAAAGATAAAGCTCATGGTTTCTCGTGTTTCTCCAGAGACCACAGAGAAGCTGAGCGTTTCTGTTTCCTATAAAGTGAAACTCACACACGACACACATGTTACTCTGAACATCTTTCACTGATGATGATGATGTGAAGAATCTGTGCTGATCGTCAGGTTTGATCGGTTATAAAGAAATCATGAACTCATTCATGTGATGCTGATATCAGTCGATGAAAACATAGTTTTCTCCAATATGTTTTATAATTTAAAACAAGAAATAAATCTGCCAATGGGGATGCAAAATATTATCTGAATTCAAAGGGAAACAAGATCACTTTTCTGAGCCCAATGGCATTTTTTCTTGCTTTAAACATCAAATAATTTAGGTAATTTTTCTCAGAACATGATTTAATGTTAATCTACATCAGCAAACCTGCAGCAGTTGTGTTGTAATGTGTTTCTCAAGACTACGCCTGAATACTGTGTGTTTCTGTTTCCTATCAAATGAAATTCTTGCGTGACACTCCTGTTCCTCTAAACATGTTTGGCTAATGATGATGGAGAGAATCTGTGGCATTTTTTGGTATTTTAACCAATCAAAAGACAGGCTGCTGTGAGCATGTTTTTATAGGGTCTTCAGCGTTACAGTGACTCTCCAGAGAAAGCCCACAATAGTTTGAGAGGAACTACTCGACCGAAGAATCAAACCTGTCACCACTCGTGAGTTTGTGTTTTCCTCAAAACTGATGAAACCTGATTCTTTCCATCATCATCATCATCATCACCATCATCATCATCTGTGTAATATGTTTAGGAGAATCAGGGCGTTGCTTTACAGAAACAGAAACACATCATACCTGTGATGGCTTGACAAACACACACATTCCTCTCTGACTGATGAAGATGAAGATGATGATGAAGATAACACTATCATAACCTGCTGACATAAGAGACTGGTTTAGGGATTAAAGTCTTTTTCATCATTTTATCCCTGACCAGTATAATCGTCAGAGAAATTAACTTTAAATCTAGATTAAAGAGTCTTTCCTACCGTTCTGGACGTTTCCCAAAAGCATGGTAAGCTTAAATACATCTGCACCCATCGCCACCGGTGGATGATCATGTATTATACTTGTTATAGAGTACACTATCACCATATAGTTACAGAGCATACAGTACAAGGATACACACAATATTTCTAAATTTCAGCCCAGTTTTTGTATGCTCTACTTCAGTAGATACCAGCCGTGTTCGGTCAGCACACTTTTACTTCAGAGAGGGACACTAGCTTTGGGCTTGGCTCAGTGTGGTCCACTCCAAACATCAGAACTGACCAGGTCCTCAACAAGACAAGATCTTACAAAGAAAAGATGTCCAATGTTCTCACTGACCAGAATTCTCAACATTCAGGCAAAAAAGTGAAGGTCACCATTCGTAATACTGTGAAAAGTTTCTGGGAATCCAGAGAAATCTCAGTCTGTGTAGGACAAGGCAGGACACCTCAGGTGAATGTGTGAGACCTATTTAGCCTCAGAATGCATTGCATGAGAAACCATCATGCTCCGGGGTTAAATAGAGTCACTTCAGCCTCTGTTACTCTAGGAGAAAGCTTCACATCATTGATGGTGGTTGGTGGAGATGGTGGAAATGTGTGCTGTGCTCAGATGAGTCCCTGGGATTTCACGTTCTCAGTCCCAAAGACCAAAGGGAGCATCCAGACTCTCATCAGCAACAAGATGCAAAAGCAAACATCTGTCATGGTATGGGGATGGAGCAGATGGGTGACTAGCATATGTGTGAATGTACTGTTGACATGGAAGCATATATTGGGATTCAGAGACATATACTGCCATCAGGATGATGTCTTTCATGGGAAGTCCATGGTTATCAGATAGAGATAATGCCAGCTCTCGATCTACATGTGCTACAACAGCGTGGTTTCGTAGACAGGTGAATTACCTTACACACCGAAAAACGAGCCGACCTTCTGTGTGTCTAAACTGTACTGGTGTTCTCGTGTTTCTCAGGAGGCCACAGATATGCAGAACATTTCTGTTTCCTATAAAGTGAAACGTACACATGACACACCTGTTACTCTGAACAAAACGCTCCAAAGGTTTGCATACCTCTGCACACCCTGTTTGTAGAGACAGGATTCCTCATCAACACGTACACACACGCTGTGATGACGGAGGGAGAATGGCAGATAAACATCAACAGCCCGATCTTCCTTCCTGGCTCTGTAGCACTCAAATCCTGATCTGATACTTGTATATTCTTAATGTTTAATGCACAATTCAAGTACATTGAAGTTTGCAGAGAGCAAATGTAATATATATGTATGTATGTATGTGTGAGTGTGTGGCTGTATACATTTGACACACTTTCTATGTATATATATATAAAACTGAGATATGGTTAGAAAGCATGATGCCTGTGTTGTCAGAATGCCAGTTTGTCAGTCAAAACAGAAGCAAGATGCAACATATAGCAATACATTATAACTTTAAATAAAAACGTAGATAGAGTCGATCAACACCCCAAAGCTTGACTGCAATTATTAACTCTTTTTATACCTCTTTTTATTACAAAAATATTAGGGATGTCCCAATCAGGTTTTCTTGAATCATTGAATATTGAGTATCTGTCAAACCGACCAATCACAGTGCACTGGGTCAGTTGGCCAATGAGAGCAGACTGTGCTTGTAAGAAGGAGGGACTTCGTAGAAAACAAGGTGTTTGAGAAAGAGACGGGGCATAGAGGATCTACAATAATGTACAGTATTTGAACAATAATGTGTTTCTGAACATCAAAGCATGTCAACATATTCTGTTACACCAAATACACAAAATAATGATCTTTAAAAAAGCATCATATAACCACTTTAAGCACATAAAAGATTGAGCACTTTTGTACTTTCACTTGAGTAAAATTTAAAAAGGAGTACTTTTACTGGAGTAATATTTTATTATACGTATCTGTACTTTTACTCAAACACTGCTTCTGTTATGAACATTATTAAATATTTTAATTTGAATGTTGGATTGTAGAGTAGTTAATCGCTAGCATAAATGTGGCTAACGCTAATAATGAGCATTAGAATAAAAGTTTTGGTCCCACTTTATATTAGGTGGCCTTAACTACTATGTACTTACATAAAAAATAAGCACAATGTACTTATTGTGTTCATATTGTATTGTAAAACACTTTTGCTGCTATTGAGGTGGGATAGGGGTAAGGTTAGGGAGAGGGTTGGAGGTATGGGTAAGTTTAAGGGTGGGTTAAGGTGTAAAGTGTGGGTCAACAGTGTAATTATAAATGTAATTACAGAAATTAAATACAGATATTACAGAAATTAAATACAGATGTAATTACATGTAGTTTTGTTTTTTTTTAAATATAAGTACAATATAAAAAATGTATGTACACAATAAGTGTATTGTACTAAATTATTAATTAAAATGTAAGTACATAGTAGTTAAGGCCACTTTATATAAAGTGGGTCCAAAGTTTTTTTATGAACTATTTAATGCCCCTATTACTTTTATTAGGGTAAAAAAGCAGAGAAACACACGGAGTAGACGATTCCAGTGCGGCTCTCCGCTCTCTCAGCTGGGCCTCACCTCCAGGTCACGAATGCAGCTCAAAAGTAGACATACATCCGCCATTAAAGAACATTGGTTTCCAGTCAGATTTTTCATTTGGTCGGGGCAAGCTTTGGGACTGGACTTACATCTGCTTCTCTCCATGCAGCTGGTAGAATGCCCTTGATATGAGGAACTGATCAGATGTGCTATAACTGGTGCGTGATTCTTGAGAAGCTATCATCAGGGCCGCTTGCTTTCCGTGTTTCTAATCTTAGCAGGGCTTTTTTTTTTACGATCCTATACTACACAATTCATGCATTTTTGTTGGTTTGGCCAAAGGACAAATTACACACATCTTATCATTAGTTCAAGCCTCAGCAAAATAAATAGTTTTTTCAATTATAAAACACTAGACAGAAACTTAGACATCATATAAGTGATTTATTTGAGCACAAGAAAAATACCATAAGAATAATTTGAGTAAGAGAAATAAGAAAGATTTAACTTTGTATGCCAGTCACTCTCTATTCAAACTGATAGCTGTGATAACACAGTAATAGCGAGCTGATTTGCACCCAGACAGATGGTAATCATGCAGATACAGGCACATTCAACATAAAACACACTAACACATATCTGAAAACTGTTGAAAAATGAAACAAATGAAGAAAAAGGCGATCGCTAAGTTCCGCCTCCGTCAGAGGCCATGCCGTTTTTTTTTTTTTTTTTTTACTACCAAGACATAGTTTTCTGAGCGTGAGTTATTCCATAACGGACACAAACAGTTCTGTCACTGAAGAACTGAAATGTAAAACAAAGGAATTATCATCCATATTACAACGTATGTACTGCCTTTTCATTTTTAATGTTTTGATGTGTACTGCTTAAACGAATCTAGCAAATACATAGATATACTATACATTCTTTATAAGCTTTCCATTTAAAAACAGCGATCTGTCGTCGATGCTTGAGGCTTAGATCTTTACAATGATATTTAGTTTGCCAAGATTAAATTTGTCCCGTTCGATTTAATCTATTCGTAAACATTGAGGGGTGTTGAGGACGCGGGCGTCCAGGTGCAGGTTAACAGACCAATGAGGTTCTTGATCAGTGTGAAGGAAATTTCATTATAATTGGTATTATTTGCTTTACTTTACTTAAAAGTGTTCTTTAACCCCTCTGAATGCTTCATCAGTATGCTTGAGTTATTTTGATGTGCTAAAAGAACAACAGGGAATGTATGGAATGTGTGTGTGTGTGTGTGTGTAGCTGGGTGTGAGACAAGACATGTTACTTTAGAGACCTTACATCCTAGCTTCTTAGAAAACAATTTGCATTACATACTTAGAAACGCATCAAGGGGACATAGTTCGATTCCTTAAATGGACACATATATTGAGATATTTTTTAAGACATTTCCTTTATCACATCTGGAGCTGATCTGTATGACTACCATTTCTGACAAGAAACAAATATTTAAAAGGCTTTCTGCCTCTTGCCTACCTGAAAGTGAGATTTGCCACACCAAATCAGTTTCTTTTTTTTCATCAGCCAAATGTTGTGCTGCATGTTAGCTTGCTTATTGTATAATAACAACATTTATTTTACATGTTTCACTAACAAGAAACTCTTCTAACCACCGGTCGAGAGCTGTAGTTCCAACCACATTTGTTTGCAATGCTGTTTGATGTTCTTTCAGGAAACATTGAATCGTTGAACTAAAATGAATGCTGCTTTTTAATAAATAGCACAATATCATGCTCCCCCACTAAGAGACAAAACACTGCTTTTCTGACCTCTAACGAATCATTTTCATTAACAGACAAATCACATTAAAGAAAAATACTGCACAAAACTGCATGTTTATTTGAATGTTCACATTAGATTACTTTGACATAACCAATAACAAAATAATGTTCAATTTTTTTTATGCCATTAAGGAAAAAATAAACAGCAACTTCTTGTAGAAAGCAACTGATTTCCTTATGTAAAAACTTGCTGGATGCATCTTCCACTTTCTTAGCCCACCAAGGAAAGAAAATATTCTGATATAAATAAAAATAATGATTTAAAAAATATAATAAATTTGCATCATAATCATCAATTAAACAATCAGATAAATTTGAATCGTTACAAATTAAAAGATGACATATATCTTTCATAAATTTGTCAAATATTTTCAAACCATGATTTTTGAAATCATCAAATGTTTTATTTAATGTTGGATTTTCAAATAAATGGGATACAATTTGATCAAGCTTTTCTTTTTGGGGGGGATTTTTTATTTCTGACCAATATTTCTCAAGATTATATTCTGGTTTAACTATATTAACAATTGAAAATGCTTTGTTTTGTACATTTTGAGTAATGTTTTTGTAAATAGTTTCTAATAATTCTTTTTCCATTTTTTTTTTTTGGTTGTCATGTTAGAGATAATTATATCAATACTTCCCAGTGTTTGGGACTTAAAAGTGTAAGTGCAATCTTTAAGAGGCTTATAGGGTAAAATATGCTCATATGAGCCATTAATGCCCCAGGGTTTATAAAAGCCAATAATCATTTTCATTCCATGCTTTTTATATAGCTCCTGTGCTATATCAATAGCTTGAGCCGAGCAAGACTCAGATTTGCGCCTTGCTAAACAGGGACTATTCAAAGAAAACATCAGTGCCTCCTTATACAGACAATCATTTTTATCAAGAATGTCTTTTAGTAGAGCAAATATATCATCTTCACTATGTTTTTTACCATCTGGATAATACACTTTTGGATTTTTGTTATCCAATATGCCGTCCTTTTTAATAAAAATTATAAAAGCAAACTGATTTGATTGATCAAGATCAATCTTAAGGTTATTTAAAACCTTATTAAAGATGTGATTATAATAATTATCTAAATAATATTTTTTGATAAAATCAGTTTCTGAAGTTAGTTTCTGAATTATACGTTTCGAGGTTACTAGTTTATTTTTGTAATCTCCACATCTTCCCATCCAGCCCAAGCACAGATTATGATGGTCGTCGTCCGGTGAGGTGCGCCGAGGTCCTCCATCACTAAAAAATACAAGCCAAAATAACCATAGGTGTTACTTTTTATTTAAAGTTACACCGAAACATACAGAAAATATATTAAAATACAAACCCGATTCCAAAAAAGTTGGGACACTGTAGAAATTGTGAGTAAAAAAGGAATGGAGTAATTTACAAATGTCATAAACTTATATTTTACAACATATCAAATGTTGAAAGTGAAATATTTTGAAATGTCATGCCAAATATTGGCTCATTTTGGATTTCATGAGAGCTACACATTCCAAAAAAGTTATTAGTTATTTATTAATTTTTATTTTGTCTAGTCACGTGATTCCCTTGATCCTCATGTATTGCTGCCTGGTGTAATGTATGTGTCATGTTCTCATTGGTTGTCTTAGGGGCTTTACGCCTGGTCACTCCATGCATTTTTGTCTGATTGGATAGCTATCTGATCCTGAAAAGACCAGGTCCCCTCCGAAGCGCTTTCGAGACGCATTTAAATCCGATCTCTCAAACCACTTCACGAGGTGGTATGCGACGCATTACAGATGAAACTGGACAAGTGTAAATGCATCTGGTTGTTGAAACCACATATGTTAATTTTACTCCTCCCAAAATATTAAAGTAATAAACGTGTGAGAGTGTTTTATAAGCTATACGGCAGATATGACAGTGCCAATGCAAAAAGCATCACCGCGGATAGTTAGCTGAGTATCTATTCAGCAAGCCAACGTGCAAACAGCCACAAATTAAACTGAAAGTAAGTCGCAGACGCTCAACACACAATCATCTTCATTTAAAGTAGTGAGGCTAACCTATCTTCCAGTGCTGATGCCGCACTGTCTCTGATATTGAAATTAGCTGATAATGAATAAAATGCAGAGACACTGACGATACTCTGCTAAATTTGCATACAGAGCAAGAATTAAAGTACGAATTTATATCCATTTTGCGAAGACACATTTATGTGGCAAAGTGTAAATGGAAACGTTTTAACAATTCTGATAGATATCCGATCAGAGAAAACGCATGAATTGACCAGGTGTAAATAGGCCCCTAGTCATGTGTCCTGTCTCTCATTGGTTGGACTGTGTCATGTGACCCTGATTGTTTGGTGTATACAGTATATAGCCCTCATGTAGCCTTTGTCTCTTGTCGTGGATTGATGTTGTAACCTGCTGTCAGTGAGACAAGTCTGTTAAATTCAAGTCATTATGTTTGTATTGTGGATCACTTTTGGAATAACACTGCCCTTGGGTTCTTAAACTTGCCGTCCAGTGGACTCTGTTACAATAAATAACTGTAAAACCGAAATTACGGTGTAGTTTTGACATAAAATATTTACTTTAACCCTTGTGCAACCTTATGTAGTGATGACGAAGTGAAGTCTTCTGAACCATGGAAGCTTTCAGCACAATAGTATCCGGAAAAGGTGCATTACTTGAAGCTTTTCAACACATTTAATTCTGTGGCTATCTAGTGGTCATAAAAATGATTAACACCTTCTAAAGTGCTGTGTTCCATTATGTCGCGTTTCCACCCAAATTACCCGGAACAATTGTACCAGGAACTTTTTTCCCCAGGAACTATTTTCCCCCAGACCTGTTGCTTTCTGTGTTTCCACCGCGGTCTGAAGTACCGGGAAGATTAGGCAAATAGTCTGGTGACGTAGGTCTGCGTGCGTTTCTTAATACAAAGCACGCACATTTTGGACGTGCATCCTCGGTAGTTCGGACTTTGCGCATTTGACTCGAGAGTGTGAAGTCCGCGATGACGCAAATCCGGTAATTCTGCAACCAGCAGTGTACTTGATAACTTCAGTCAGCTCACCTCGGCTACTGTAATTATCCTCTCTGTATATTTACAATAAAACGCAAAAGGATATAAAATACCACTGCCTCCTTTCGTTTTCATTTAAACATAATAACAGCTGCAGAAATTTACTTAGTTCAGGGATATCTGTAACGTTATATACAGCCATTACAATGAAATGAAATATAATATAGACTTGCCTTTTTTATTTTCATTTTAACAAATAGATAAATTGAATACAGCCCAAAGATAACTACTAAAGAGACATCAGAGCCAGCAGCACACGTCAGAAGGTCTATCCCAGGAGAGGCTGCTTCTCGGCGGATACATGAGGACTGAGCTCCCGCTGATCGAGTGGAGCTCACCGTCTCAGAGATCGGCCAAACACATTTTTAAATAGGCGCGAGAGGTTTAAACTACTACATTCTCGCCTGAAACACTTTAAAAATTACATTTCATGACACAATAACAGTTATATTTTGAAAATGATCCGAATAAATGGTGATTGAGATCACAATACTGCGAGAACTCAACCAATCAGGATGTTTAGCGCCCAAGCCCCGCCCCCGAAAGTTCCGGAACTCTGAAAAAGTACCACCTCGCCAGCAGGGACTTTCTGAGGGGCATTTTTTTACCCGAACTTTATTAAGTTCCTGGTTCCTGCGGTGTAAACACACCGAGTACCAGCCCAAAGTCCCTAGTTTCTGGGTAAAGTTCCTGCGGTGGAAACACAGCATTACATATAAATGATTCAGAAAAAATCATTAAAGAATTTGTAACGTCAAATCATTCACAATAAGATTTAATTTATGATTGTTTCTAAACATCCACTCATCATCACTATGTGTCACCTTGATAATTACAATAATCATACAATATTTCTAAAGTATACAGATGTACATATGGTATGAATATGCCATTTATCTGCAGTCTATATTTCAAATTTCTTCTGATAATTACAGTATGCTGAAGTCACTGATCGTTTACATTATCTGTGTTTCTGATCCAATAAAACTATGCATAAATTAAATCATTTCACATGCACTGCATTAATTTCCTCCTCAAACATCACATTCACAAAAAAACTGAAGAATCACTGCTTTAAAACATAATAAATACATCAAGAACATGATGAAGCAGCATCTAAAGCAGTGTACAGTATACAAAAATGTGTCATCTTAAGTGTACTTACAGGTGAATCTGGCCAGTTCTCGGTAGATTAAGGTCAGAGTCATCTGGTGAAGAGCTCTATAATGGAAACAAGAATCAGAACAATGAGACATTAGCAGAAACTCTGTGATCTAAACTAATGCAAACAGAGCAGAATATCTCACCATGGTTTTTTTTTTTTTTTTTTTTTGTAGTTCCTGGGACAGGAGCCACCAAGATACCACTTTCTCTTTGATAGAGAGGATCTGTATGCCGGCCTACATTAATATCTCTCAGATCTGGAGAACTGTCCATCGGATGAACTCCTGCCCCAGAACCTTTTTTGTAATTGAAATAAAGACTTCTTTTCTTAAAGAAGTAACTTTGAAGGATCATGTAAACTGAAAGCTGGTAAACTGAATGCTCATTTATAGTCTGCTCAGACCAACCCTTTCGGTGATGTCTATGTGAATCATGACACATAAAGCTGTTTAGCTCGATTAACGTGTGCCTTTAGGTAATGAACAATGCTAAGAATGCCTGCCAAGAGCGATGATGATCAAATCACAATCCTGATCAGCATCTTCTTTACTCAAAGTCAGTAAACCTGTTCTTCTCAATGCAATGAATGTGCAATGCAAAAATATTCTAAACATTTTTTATCACTCTTGGCTGTGTGAATGTTTTCTCTGTTTTATCATTTTGCAAGTATTATAGAAATTTTGATTCTTAAAATGTTCTTTGAACATTCTGAAACAAGTAGTAACATTAAACAAAAAAAAAAAAACATTTGACGAAAACTGTACTCAATGCTTTTAGAAATAATGTTCTATGAACAATTTTCAATGGCTAACGTATTGAGAACATTAAAGGCCAGGTAAGTTTGAACAAACATTAACTTTACTGGAAGAACATTTGTTCAGAGAATCTCACCAGAATGTCAGCTAAAGAACGTTCTCTGTTAGCTGATTCCAATCCAACTAAAACTGTTCACACTATCCAGTACAGTCATTAATATGTCATACATGCCAATAAATGAAGAGTTTTTCTGTGTGTTTGTGTATTTGTGTTTCTCCAGAGGCCTCAGAGAAGCTGAGTGTTTCTGTTTCCTATAAAGTGAAACTCACACACGACACACATGTTACTCTGAACATCTTTCACTGATGATGATGATGTGAAGAATCTGTGCTGATCGTCAGGTTTGATCGGTTATGAAGAAATCATGAACTCATTCATGTGATGCTGATATCAGTCGATGAAAACATAGTTTTCTCCAATATGTTTTATAATTTAAAACAAGAAATAAATCTGCCAATGGGGATGCAAAATATTATCTGAATTCAAAGGGAAACAAGATCACTTTTCTGACCCCAATGGCATTTTTTCTTGCTTTAAACATCAAATAATTTAGGTAATTTTTCTCAGAACATGATTTAATGTTAATCTACACTGTTAAAAATTGCTGTAAAAAAACAGCCAAATTTCGACAGTAACAAACTGTTTTTCATTAAAACAGTGCATTCTGGGTAATATTTATCGTTTTCGAGAAGCTAGCCTGCTGCTATATATCGTAAATTAGCAACGTTCAAAGTCGACACTCAGCGTCTGTGTTTCAAATCACACCCTACACCCTCATTCACTATTCCCTACATGAGTTTACTAATATAGTCCACCTGACAGAGAGAATGAAAACTAATGAGTGAATTCAGACACTGATCAACAGCTGCTGTTAACAAGAAGAATCACTTTAGAAAAGAGAAACAAGACAAACACATGAAATACAACTGACTTCAGCCACAGCTTAAAACGAAATCAACCGAAGATGTATACAATCAACAAACAGCTTTACCAACTTCACTCATTACTAACCAGACTGACTTCATTTCTTTCAGATCAGAGATCAAAAGATCTTATTGAGAATTACAGAGATGTAGATGATAATGTTAGTTTATTTTAGCATCACCATTGCGGAGATCAGTGTTTGCTTTAGTTGGGCTCCTGACCCTTGACTTTTGTACTTTACATTTTGTTTCATTGCTATATTTGTATCTTTATGGTACATCTGTTACTGCAATGTTAATTCTGATAATCAAGTGATTATGGCGGTTTCCTTTAGGCATGATCTACTAGAATGACTTAGTGTTACTATAGTAGTCAAATATTAGTTTGGTGTTGCAATATTTGAGTGAATTACACAATTTTTTTTTTTTTTTTTTTTTTGTTTCTTACATTTTATGATAATGAACCGTAATGTGATAATCTGAACATATTGATTTAACAACAGTTTTAGTTTTAAATATTTTGGCCAGCGGTGTCCGCAACACTCAAAGAGAGACATCAACAATGGTGACAATCAAAAGGTTCATGATGCAAAGCATGCTGGGTACCAGCACAGGATAAAACTCATCCATGATTCCCAGCATGCATTGCGGCATGAATAAATTATGATGCTGAATTGTTCACTTATTTTCTTGAATTCTTATGTACTTATAATTTTGCTTTTGTCTTAAGTTTTAGTAGCATGTTTTGTGAAGTTCAGAACCTATCTGTTTATTTATTTTGTGGATTGTCACCATTGTTGTGATTCATACACTGATTATTGATGTTTCTGTCTAAATATCAGCGCATCAGCGGTTTTTTTTATGAGTGAAATTTTCTTAACAGTCTTTCATAACTTAAGGCTCAGCAGTGTTTCTTATTTTGCTGTAGTGTCAATAAGAGAAGTGACACGGGATTGGATCAGAAATAATAGAGTGTTTGTTGTTGTCAATCTATGAACCACAATACCAGATTTTTTTTTCTTCCGCTTACTTTTTCTTTTTTTCTGCTATAACAGGTTCCAAAAATGCATTGTTACAGCATGTAAAAAAAAAAAAACATAGTTGTTTTAAAGTCATGTTCAAGAGCCCAACTAAAGTAAACACTGATCTCCATCATGGTAGTGAAAAAAAAAAACACCTAAACCTATTTAACTCTCCATAAGTTCTTCTGTAGATATCTGACAGAAATAAAGTCAGTCTGGTTAGTAATGTGAATCTGGTGAAGCTGTTTTAGGAGTTGTTTAATGAGATCTTGAGAGATTTTATGAATTATTTTATTTCAGTTGATTTCATCTTAGGCAGTGGCTCACAGGGTCAGTTGCATTCCTTGTGTTTCTCTTTCCTTTAGTAATTCTGTTTGTTAATAGCAGGTGTTCATCACTCATGCTCAATCAACAATTAATCACATAATTATCTCATTAACTTCACTAATTCAGTGTTACTCAAGCACTCTGTAGTGTGCACACATTATAAGTCTTCATTTAAAACTGAGGATTTTGTTGTGGGGTTTAAAGGGTTAAAAATTTAATATGAAGAAAAAACAGCATGAAACATAATTTAACAGTAATAAACTGTAATTAATTTACAGGAAACAAACTGTAGAAAAACAGTTATTTACTGGCACCCCTGCTGCCAGTAAATAACTGTTTTTCTACAGTTTGTTGCCGTAAATTAATGGTTGCCAGCAAAAAAAGTGTTTTTCTACAGTTTGTTGCCGTTAAGTCAAGGAAAAACAGTAATATACTGTTAAATGTAAATGTCAGATTTACCAAATGAAAAAAAATAATAATTTAACTAAAATATTTGTGAACATTCATAGAAAAAAATGTATGCAAAGTCATACACTGATAATGAGAGTAAATACTGAACTTGACTGTATTAATGTGTGTTTGCACAAGAGAGATCTGTTAGTTTAATGTAGTTTTGTTGTTCACCATTGTGCTGGAGAGTAGAGCCTGTGCTTCAGTCAATGATGAGCCACAAAGTCTGATCTTCTGCTGCTTTATATAAAGACGTTGATACAGTGGTGATCTCTGCGTTAAGTACTTCAGCACATACATGTGTGCTATAGCTGACAGTTAACTGCAGTGATTTAAGTTAAAGTCATGCATTTAGTTTCTTTACTACTACACATTAAGTGTTTGCATTTTTATATTAAGAACTATTCCTTCTCAGTGGACTCAAATGGAATAAGTTCATAGTATTAACATCATAGGAATGCTAGCTTTTAAACTCGAACTGTTTGAAGCAGTGGGAGTGGAGTTAATTTCCATGGTATAATTTACGGTAAAATATTGTAAAAAAAAAAAATAAGAGTGGTAAATTAATGGTTGAAAGCTGTAAATTAACAGTACTTTACTGGCGCCCCTGCTGCCAGTAAATTACTGTTATTTAACGGCACAATTTTTTTACAGTGTACATCAGCAAACCTGCAGCAGTTGTGTTGTAATGTGTTGCTCAAGACTCTGCTTGAATACTGCGTTTCTGTTTCCTATAAAATGGAAATCTTGCGTGACACTCCTGTTCCTCTAAACATGTTTGGCTAATGATGATGGAGAGAATCTGTGGCATTTTTTGGTATTTTAACCAATCAAAAGGCAGACTGCTGTGAGGTTTTTATAGGGTCTTCAGCGTTACAGTGACTCTCCAGAGAAAGCCCACAATAGTTTGAGAGGAACTACTCGACCAAAGAATCAAACCTGTCACCACTCGTGAGTTTGTGTTTTCCTCAAAACTGATGAAACCTGATTCTTTCCATCATCATCATCATCATCACCATCATCATCATCTGTGTAATATGTTTAGGAGAATCAGGGCGTTGCTTTACAGAAACAGAAACACATCATACCTGTGATGGCTTGACAAACACACACATTCCTCTCTGACTGATGAAGATGAAGATGATGATGAAGATAACACTATCATAACCTGCTGACATAAGAGACTGGTTTAGGGATTAAAGTCTTTTTCATCATTTTAACCCTGAACAATATAATCGTCAGAGAAATTAACTTTAAATCTAGATTAAAGAGTCTTTCCAACCGTTCTGGACATTTCCCAAAAGCATGGTAAGCTTAAATACATCTGCACCCATCGCCACCGGTGGATGATCATGTATTACTTGTTATAGAGTACACTATCACCATATAGTTACAGAGCATACAGTACAAGGATACACACAATATTTCTACATTTCAGCCCAGTTTTTGTATGCTCTACTTCAGTAGATACCAGCCGTGTTCGGTCAGCACACTTTAACTTCAGAGAGGGACACTGGCTTTGGGCTTGGCTCAGTGTGGTCCACTCCAAACATCAGAACTGACCAGGTCCTCAACAAGACAAGATCTTACAAAGAAAAGATGTCCAATGTTCTCACTGACCAGAATTCTCAACATTCAGGCAAAAAAGTGAAGGTCACCATTCGTAATACTGTGAAAAGTTTCTGGGAATCCAGAGAAATCTCAGTCTGTGTAGGACAAGGCAGGACACCTCAGGTGAATGTGTGAGACCTATTTAGCCTCAGAATGCATTGCATGAGAAACCATCATGCTCCGGGGTTAAATAGAGTCACTTCAGCCTCTGTTACTCTAGGAGAAAGCTTCACATCATTGATGGTGGTTGGTGGAGATGGTGGAAATGTGTGCTGTGCTCAGATGAGTCCCTGGGATTTCACGTTCTCAGTCCCAAAGACCAAAGGGAGCATCCAGACTTTCATCAGCAACAAGATGCAAAAGCAAACATCTGTCATGGTATGGGGATGCAGCAGATGGGTGACTAGCATATGTGCAAAGGTACTGTTGACATGGAAGCATATATTGGGATTCAGAGACATATACTGCCATCAGGATGATGTCTTTCATGGGAAGTCCATGGTTATCAGATAGAGATAATGCCAGCTCTCAATCTGCATGTGCTACAACAGCGTGGTTTCGTAGACAGGTGAATTACCTTACACACCGAAAAACGAGCCGACCTTCTGTGTGTCTAAACTGTACTGGTGTTCTCGTGTTTCTCAGGAGGCCATAGATATGCAGAACATTTCTGTTTCCTATAAAGTGAAACGTACACACGACAGACCTGTTACTCTGAACAAAATGCTCCAAAGGTTTGCATACCTTTGCACACCCTGTTTGTAGAGACAGGATTCCTCATCAACACGTACACACACGCTGTGATGACGGAGCGAGAATGGCAGATAAACATCAACAACCCGATCTTCCTTCCTGGCTCTGTAGCACTTTTAAAGTTATAATGTATTGCTATATGTTGCATCTTGCTTCTGTTTTGACTGAAAAACTGGCATTCTGACAACACAGGCGTCATGCTTTCTAACCATATCTCAGTTTGTTTGCCTCTACGTTGGAATTACTCTGCTCATTGTATATATAAAATACAAGAAGTTTACATCAGTAGTTCCATATTCTACCAATGTCTTTATACAGTATGTCCATATATATATATATATATATATAAAGTGTGTCAAATGTCAACAGCCACGCACTCACACATACATACATATATATTACTTTTGCTCTCTGCACAACTCTGTATACATAGGTTTTAATAACTTGAATGTACTTGAATTGTGCATTAAACCTTAGTAATATACAAGTATTAAATCAGGATTTGGTGTTGACAGATACTCAATATTCAATGATTCAAGAATACCTGATTGGGACATCCCTAATATTTTTGTAATAAAAAGAGTTAATAATTGCAGTCAAGCTTTGGGGTGTTGATCGACTCTATCTACATTTTTATTATCATTCTGGATCCAATTCATAGGCTTTTTTCTTGAACATATAAGAGCTTTAACATTAACCCCCCGGAACCATGAATTTAGAAATAAATGACATTAAGACTTTTAATAAAGGCTTTAAAGCAAACAGTGATAATAATGTGGATGTGGCAGTGGGACGTCTATCCTGTAGCCTGGTTATGAAGATGGGTGTCTCTCAGCAGTGAGGTCCATACCAGCTGAGATTTAGGAAGCCTTACTGATCTGAAACAAAGAAGACGACAGCCAGAGGGTGCGCAGTAGTGTGCTCATGCTTATAATGGGCAGGGAGGGTTTCATTAGAAATTTCATAATCTAATCTGAAAAACTGTGAATTTTATGAAATATTTTCTAAGGCCATGTCATGTGTGTTTTTAGAGAAGGCTAATCAGATTGATTTTTGGCCCTTGTCATCTCTGTAAGATCTCACATGCAAACTCTCCTGTGTGTTTTGTATGCGTGTTGGCTTTGAAAACTCCCCGATTCATTATTCTATTGTTCTCACCAAACGAGTCTTTCACACCTCCGCCAGGTATGACACATTATCCGCATCATTCTTTATCATTATTCTTTTGTTTTTATTCCACCTTTATAAGCCTTTGTTGTGGTTATTTCAGGCTTTACAATCCACTAAACTGCTATCTCACTTCAGTCTCAGTATGCATTTAGCCCTTATTTATCAAAAGTCTTACTATAAAAATACAACAAAACATTTTCTTACGACCTTACGTGAATTATTACAGAAATGCATTATGAAGAAGAAATGCACCTGCTATTAGTAGCATTATTAGTAGCATTAGAGCTAACGTTAGCATCAAGCTACATCAGACAATTTATAAAATTTTTAGTACACTTTTAGTTTACTGTTGTAAAAATATGCTATTTATAGCCTTTTTCCATCGCTGCACAAATTAGCATTTCAGATGTACATTTTCGATATTTTTTATAAAAATGCCCCAGATCTCAAAAAGATCTCATACCAAGCTTTTCTATTGTAATCGCGGGTTTATTATTCGGATATGTCGTGTGTACAGAGGTGTATCACTGTTGTTATGGCCAGATAACTACCAGGAAGTGTGCAGGAAGCATGTGACACGATGTGGCGGTGTCCGGTTATGACACTCTAAGATTGACATGGCGAAGGACCAATCAGAGTCTGCCTGACACAGTATCAGCACTTAGTAGCAAACACACAGAGACAGCGCTGGGAGAGGCTGTATATAATCAGATCGCGTAAATCAGTGGAAAATGAATAGAAATGACGATTCTGTCTGAAGAAATATGAAGTAAACATCAGTAAATATATCCATATATCTCCGCGGATATGCATCTTTGGTCTATAAATCCTTATTGACGCTGTTCAGTGAGTCTATGTGAACACAAATAAATCACTGCTGACGTGAATTTCGAGTTCTGTCAAAAGTTAAAGAGAAGAGAGCAAAAAAAGTGATTAAAGAAGGCATTTGTGCTTGGGAACTAATGTAGTCAGAGCTGCGTTCTCTGGAATCCTCTCAAACAGTGGACTTCTACGTTCTGATTGGTTGCCGCCGAACCGTGTCAAAGCTCATCACCATATAGTTGCCCTGATTTCAACTCTCCTCAACGCTCTCGATGGCCAAGTCTCACCGCTGCCCGACGCCAGCTCACATTGAAAATGAATGACTTTCATTTTCAAGATGGCCACTTTGACGCTCTCGACGGTTGAGGTGTCAATGCACAGTAATGGTTTAAAGATCTACAGCAAAATATAGAGAGCTTTGGTGATAACTAAGTGGATATTTCATTACTGCAATATTAATTTCTTGCTAGAAATAATATAAAAAGTGGAAAACGTTGATCAAAAACATACATTTACACACAAACTGAAAACTGACCACATCTTTCTGGTGCCATCTTTATTTTTTGGGCTTAACTGTCACAGAATGGAACGCACAGGTATCAGAGGCCTATAAAAATCGTCCCGATGATGGCATCTCAGGAGACAGGAAGTGAAGCTTACATTGAATTTGGAGGTGCCTTAATGCCTTCCTACCTTCCTGCCATTTTTCAGGTCTCAGACCCAGCCATTCAGTCATCGAGCAAGTGAAGAAAACACAGGCATTTTAGTGATGACTCATCTGAACATCTCTGATTGGTAGGGATGGGTATCGTTAAGGTTTTAATGGTATTACTACTCTTACCGATACTGCTTAACGGTCCGGTACTTTAACGGTATTCTTATCGGTACTTTGTGTTGTGTTACTTTGTGTTGTGTAAGGCAGTCGAAAACTTTGCATTTCTCGCAGATCTCACAGACAAGCGTCTTAATATCATTGCACATTATAAATGTCTGGTGAGATAAAATGTGCACGATAACATTATTAAGCAAAAATACATAGTACATTATTTTTTCCCCTCCAGTACCGAAAGCAGAACCGATACCGTCAGATCTTACTGATACTACGGTCTTTCATAATTTAGCCCCGGGGCCAGTTTAATACCGGGTTTCGGTACCCATCCCTACTGATTGGTCATTCCATTCATAAGCTCAACAGCATTGTGTGTGATTGGTTATAATGCGCGGTCCTGGAAAAACATGTCTGTTTCTGGCTCAGCACCAGCCAGCGAACACAGATCTGAATTTAGCAGCTGGTCATATGACGCACTGGACGTTATGATCATGCTGATGTGATTTTATTAAATATAGAACATATTAATAGGCTATTTCTGTCTTTTGGAAGATGCATTCAAGATGCATTCCACTTGGCTCAAAAATCTGAGAGGGGGTTCACTTTGAATGAACATGACGCATGATGCTTGTGAAAACATGTAACAATAAAGCTCATTCTGGTTCTGACTCTGATCTCATAGGTATCCTATCTGTTCTAGCCTACTTCGAGAGGTCAGAACTGTTCCTATAGTCTGCTTATTTCACTCCTCCCTCATTGCAACCGCCTTCCTTTCAAACGAGGCTAGGCGTGTCTTTACAGAGCCTAATGACATCAAAGAGAGAGTGATTACAAAACAAGTCTGCTATAAAAATGCTCTCGTGGAGCTTGATTTCTAAACCCTGATCGGTCTGTGCAGCGCTGCTTCAAGCCCAACACACCTGACATTTGAAGAAGACAACTGAAGCAGACGGAGGATTTGGAGGTTAGAGATTGTAATCGCTTTTCCACACCCATTAAACAACTTAAAAGGCTTTTTAAAGAAAGAATACCCTCGACTGAAAGCTCAATTACTTAACTAGCTCGATCGCTTTCGGAAACTTTACTCCAGAATGAGTCAGCTGACAGAAAGGGAACAAGGGGAAAATACAGATGAAGGAAAATCTGGCTCTGCGAAACATCGTTCTGATGACCAAGATATGGAGTCGCAATCTAACGCCAGCAGCAGATGTGAAGATCAAACTGAACCATGTTCTGGAGATCTCTCCAAATATATGCAAGATGTAAAGGAAGACATTGTGAATATTAAGGAAATAAACGAAGAACAACGGAAAATAATCTCAGAGCTGGAAGATAAAGTAAATGAAGTAATCAAAAAGCAAGAGAAAATAATCTCAGAGCTGGAAGAAAAAGTAAATGAAATAATCGAAAAAAAAGAGAAAAGAATCGCAGAGTTGGAAAAAGCTGAATGTAATCTATGGCTTTACTGTCTACCAGAACAAAAAGGAGAGGATGTCAGGAAGCGTGTGATTGATATCCTCGGAGCTCTTGTACCGGAGGCTGCAGGTAACTTAACTCATCATATTGGCATCGTTCAACGCATCGGGAAGAGAAGCGAAGACAGAGATCGACCCGTCATCATCAAATTTTCAGATAAATCTACCAAGGAGCTTCTGTGGAATACTGCTATGCGATCTGAAGATTTTTGTTCCAGTAATTTATGGTTCGGAGAAGATCTAACAGAGAAAGACAAAAAAAAGCGGAAAAAGCTTTGGCCTCAAGTTGAAGCTGCACGCAAAGAAGGGAAAACTGCATATTTTGTTGGTGCCAAAGCAATAATCGACGGCAAAGAAATCAGTGAATAGACTCTAATTGATGCTGATGTAAGTTTATTGACATTAAAAATGGATGACAGCATATCCTTTCGATTCCATGGTAAAATGCAACTATAAGTTGATCAAAAAAAATGACTCTAGTACTCGTTATGTTGATTTGTGTATGCTGGATTGTGTTTTATTTTTTAGGTTTATGATTTCTTTCTCTTACGTCCAGTTGAAGAATGTCATGTAACATCATGTTATTATATAGCCTACAGGTTAATACCTTAAATTGTATTCTTTGGTAGGTGAAAAACACTTGGTTTTAATAGTTTTTCAAGACAATGTCTTAATTCGATCAATAAGAAGGGCATTCACGACAAGAAAAGAAAATAATGTTTTTATTTTGGGGACCTTTTTTGGTAACAATCATAATTTACAAAACATGCTTGGCCTATTACGAAATGTTTAAGAATTATGAAATTAAAATAAATAAATGAATGAATAAAAATACACTCTAGTGCCCTGTTGATTTTAGGTGGTGATTGGAACACCATTAGTTTTAACTATTGGAAATCAAACAATCAACTTCTTGATGATATTCAATTTAAGGGTTAAACTTATAAAGAGAAAATATCAGGTTTATATGGAACAAATTGGGAAATTATGAAATATTAAAATAGAAAATGTGCAATTATAAGAAGAAAATAGCCTAAGACAAGAGATATTGAAAATATGCTTTATATAATATTTATGATGGACAAGCAGAAAGTGAGAAAGAAAAATGTATTTTAAAGTGCAATTGAAAATAGAAGAAATATATGAATATAAATCTAAGGAAGCATTTATATGATCAAGAAGACAGTGGTTAAAGATGGGTGATTTGGAGATTTTTCCTCTTTAGAGAAGTGTAATGTGAAAGAATTAATTTTTGTTTTGTTTGTTTTTTTTTTTACATTGGACCCAAACTTAACACCTGAAAAGACATGTACACAAAATAGAAATATAGACAATTAAAATATATAACAATTGTAAAATTACATTTATGGTAATAAATAATAATAATAAATTATGGTTTAGTCTGTGAATTTTACAAAGAATACAAAGATAATATCTCAGAATTTCTTTCTTTTTTTAATGTTTTTAAGGAAATATTAGAAAATGAAGTAGTGTTGCCATCTGTGTTACAGGGACTGATTAAACTATTTCCTATGCAGGCAAAGATGTACTATAGAGAGAGAATTAACCAAGTGGAATAAATGTACTTGATGTTAAAAACTCTACTATGAAGATCCTCAAATGCATCTGTGTTTTGCTTCAGGAGTGCAACCGTACCATTGTTTTGTGTTACTTTTATTCATTCATTCATCACTGATCATTGATTCATTTTATTATCCATTTATCATATATAGTGGCTAATCAATCCAATGATCAAACCGCTGAGAGACTCAGAAAGGGACTGTATGCACTTGTGAAGCATAAAATAAAACATTGTTGAAGAATAAACTTTTTATTGCACAGCCTGAAGTCTCTTGATGTGACAAAGTTGTCAACAAAGAATCCCTTGTCCATGCTCACCCCACCCTCCTCTCAATCAGTGAACAGGTGACTAATATTCACAAAAATCCTGTGACCCCCCCACCATGATCATGTGACAATCAAAACATTACCTCATTCATGTCTACTGCATCATATAATCACTCATATTTATCTTTTAAGACATTTATACATTCATTGTATTGATTTATTAATTGATTAATCATTTATATTGGTTTATTCGTTTTTCACTCTAAAAAATGCTGGGTTAAATACAAGCCTGCACTGGGTCAAATGTGGACAAATCCAGGGATCGGCTTGTTTTGACCCAGCGGTTGTTTAAAAAACAGCCCAATCCCTGGTTTTTGTCCACATTTTACCCAGTGCAGGGTTATTTTAATTTTATTAACTGGACAAGTCACCTGATTAAAACATCAATAACAAAAATATTTAGATTTACTACATTCTCTGTAAATGGTGACTGATAATCAATAATGTATTGACAATAACAAGGTGGTGCCTGTTGTTATTCTCACTGAAGCCGATATAACACTTATCAAAACGCTTCCAACGACTCAACTTCAGTGTGGAGAGGTCTAAGAGCCATCACGAACTACAAGACACCATCCCCTTGCACTGAGGCTAATCAACGACTTGCTAACGACCTGAATGAGTTTTATTGTAGATTTGAAACCCCCAACACACATTCTGACCATCTCCCTACACAACCATTAACACATCCTGCAATCCCCCGTTCCACACCTCCTGCTCTTCAAATCTGTGAAGATGATGTGCGCCAGGTCTTCAAGAACAACAAAAGAAGAAAAGCACCAGGCCCAGATGGCGTTACACCAGCCTGTCTGAAAATCTGTGCTGACCAGCTGGCCCCCATCTTTACACAGATCTCCAACAGATCCCTGGAGTTGTGTGAAGTGCCTTCCTGCTTCAAACGCTCCACCATAATCCCCATCCCAAAGAAACCCAAGATAACAGGACTTAACGACTACAGACCTGTGGCTCTAACGTCTGTCGTCATGAAGTCCTTTGAAAAACTGGTTCTGGCTTATCTGAAGGACATCACTGGACCCTTATTGGACCCCCTCCAGTTTGCTTACCGAGCAAACAGGTCCGTGGATGATGCAATCAACATGGGATTGAACTTCATCCTGCAACATCTGGACAAAACAGGGACTTATGTGAGGATCCTGTTTGTGGACTTTAGTTCGGCTTTCAACACCATCATCCCAACAACACTCCAGACCAAACTGACCCAGCTCTCTGTTCCTAGCTCTATCTGTCAATGGATCACCAGCTTTCTGACAGATAGGCAACAGTTAGTGAGACTGGGGAAATTCACATCCAACAGCTGCTCCACCAACACTGGCGCCCCTCAGGGATGTGTTCTCTCCCCTCTGCTTTTCTCCCTGTACACCAACGACTGCACCTCTAAAGACCCCTCTGTCAAGCTCCTAAAGTTTGCAGACGACACTACAGTCATCGGCCTCATCCAGGACGGTGATGAGTCTGCTTACAGACAAGAGGTTGAGCAGCTGGCTGTCTGGTGCAGTCTTAACAACCTGGAGCTGAACACGCTCAAAACAGTGGAGATGATCGTGGACTTTAGGAGAAACCCACCTGCACTTTCCCCACTCACCATCATGAACAGCCCTGTGACTGCAGTGGAGTCATTCAGATTCCTGGGAACCACCATCTCTCAGGACCTGAAGTGGGACAATCACATTGACTCCATTGTTAAAAAGGCCCAGCAAAGGTTGTACTTCCTTCGCCAGCTGAGGAAGTTTAACTTGCCACAGGAGCTGCTGAAACAGTTCTACTCAGCCGTCATTGAGTCTGTCCTCTGTTCTTCAATAACTGTCTGGTTTGGTTCAGCAACAAAATCAGACATCAGAAGACTACAGAGAACTGTTCGGACTGCTGAAAGGATTATTGGTGCTCCCCTGCCCACCCTTCAAGAACTGTATACATCCAGAGTGAGGAAAAGGGCTCAGAAAATCACTCTGGATCCCTCACATCCAAGTTGCCCCATCTTTTAACTTTTGCCATCTGGCCGGCGTCTCAGAGCCGCAAACACCAGAACAGCAAGGCACAAGAACAGTTTCTTCCCCCAGGCAATCTACCTCATGAACAGTTAAATGTTCCCTACTTATGCTTATAAACGTGCAATATCCTTATATTTATTTGTTACCCCTCCATCCTAGAACATTCCTGCATCTCACTCAATCCTATTCCATTATCATTTATAGCACAATTGTTTATACACTTATTTATTTGCCAATTTGTAAATCTCTCTTTTTTTTTTTTTGTCTCTGTGTTGTTGTCTCTGTGTACTGGAAGCTTATGTCACTAAAACAAATTCCTTGTATGCGTAAGCATACTTGGCAATAAAGCTCTTTCTGATTTCTGATTTCTGAAAAATTTTGTTTCAGAAGAATTTACGGTCACACTTTATTTTAAGGCTGACAAACCATTAACTTTGCCTCAATAAACTAATTGGCTGTTTAGCTAGTAAGCAAGTTGTTAAGTTTAGGTATTGGGAAGGATTAGGGATTTAGAATACCACTTATAAACATAATACTATTAGTAGTGAATCCTGAAGAGTTACTATATCAATGTGCCAAGGATGAAAGACGCAGTGTTGCATCACAGTGCAGTGTTGAATCTCTCTTTTTGACTCTTCCATTCATCGGTTGAGTGTCATTATTTCCCAGAATCCTCAGCGTCGCAGGTAAGGTCAACACTGCCCTCTGATGGCCGATCTGACACAAATCAATCAGAGAAACAGTGCTAGAATATCATGAGGAACATCATATTTGCAGACAGAAGATTGGCTTTATATGATGTGCTCCAGTGTAAATGTGCATCTTTAATCAGACAGCACTCAGATGAGTCAAAAGTCTCTGAACCTTGACTGGTTACACGGTTTAGTTAGGAACCAGATATTATAACCATAGAGTGACTTTAACCAAGATTAGACAACGGCCCAGTTCCTGTACTGTTACAGTATGTACTGAAACCAGTGAAGAACTTACTGCCTGATCCCTGATGAAGTGCGTCCTGTAGATCTGCAGGGGTTATACAGTACAAATACATCCACCATGTTTTGACCTGAAGCTTCTTTGTCCCATTAAAATTAATGAACAATAAAGCCAAACCAAAAACACTTAGGGCCTGGAGTGAATTTGTTACAAAGCTATCACTGATAATAACTCAATAGGTCTTCCGTATGGATTACTTCTGAGCGCTATCAAGGAGGAGCAGTGGAAATCCTGGAGCTGTGTTGTTGTTCTTTTTCCACCCCTTAACTTAATTTTTTTTTTTTTTTTAACAAGCAAACCCTGGTCTTGTACATAGTTATATGTGGTCACAATTGTGGACCTTGTTCAACTTTGGAAAATAAATAAATAATCATAAAAAAAAAAAAAAAAGAACAATAAGTGTTAAATTAGTTTAAAAGTACTGTAGTTACTGTAGTTAACTCATGAGTAACATACACTGAACAAAATTATGAAAGCAACACAAAAAAGGCCTATATCTCACAAATATTGTTCACAAATCTGTCTAAACCTGTGTTAGTGAGCACTTATATGCTGAGATAATCCATCCACCTCACAGGTGTGTCATATCAAGATGCTGATTAGACATCAGGATTATTGCACAGGTGTGAATTAGTCTGGACACAATAAAAGGCCACTGTGAGACAGATGTTAGACCTGAGGAACAGATTAAAGTGACATTATTTGATCTGAGGTCTAACTGATGTATTAAAAACTAACAGGCCAGCCAAAGTAACTAAGTGCATGTGTATGCACTAAATGTACATGTATCTTAGAGAAAGCCCTTATCTATATTATTCAGTATACCTTTGCATGTATGTGTTTCTGATCATGTTCACAGATTAATCATTTACATGATTTATATACAGGTGATATCAGGTAAAATGGGCCATTTAAGGTTTGGGGGTCCCAGCCCCTCTGGAATTTAGAACCAATGACTACAAAGGATTTCAAACTGTTGTCATAACTGTGCTTGACAAGTAACAGGAGATTTGATTGGTTTATAGTTGCTATGGTGGGCGGGGCAATAATTCTTATCAAGACTGCACCAGAGAGCTGTGTGGTAAGTAGCCTGGCATACCAAATCTGACTAAACTATTATAAGGATGATAAATCTATAAAAAAACAAACATGCACATAAAAAAACTATGCATAATATCTGTCTTGATGGCATCAATCAGAAAAAAAAATGTTAGTTTGGTATAGGAACGCATTTTCTGAAAAAGTGATGTTTTTCTTGGCAGCCCATTTTACCTTAACCCACTGAGGCAAAATGGGCCACATGGTTTCAGCTAAAATGGGCCATCATCTGTGTCACTCACAAACACACATACACACACACAGGAGACAGGAAGTGAGAGAACAGGTGAGAGGAGAAAGGAATAGAGAGGAAAGAGAGGAGGAGCAAGGACCAGAGAGGAAAGGATACAGAGATAAAACAGTCCAAAATTGATTTTTTTAATGGCACATTTGAATATGTTTGTTTAATGCAGTTTAAATGGTATGTTGCTGTATAAGCACTTGTGTTTTAAAATTAAAATTGATGATGAATTACTATTTCCCTTTGCAGTTTGATTGGCCCATTGAACCTGAAACAGCTCATGCAAAAAAAGTTGGCACAACTGATGTTTCTAGAACTGTAGGGTCTAAATAATTATATTTTATTACATAATTTCATTATTAATCATAAATACACATGGAATAGGCATATATGGTATTGTATTATGGTCCCAAACGATTTACCAAAAAGTGGCCCAATTTAGCTGATATCACCCTACTGTATGTGTTTAGGTTCAGGTTGTTGTGGTCATTAACAGGTTACTGAAGGGATCTTATCATTCAGTTCATCCAAAATGCCTTTATGAAACATTTTCCAAACATCCATATTTTTACACTGGCCTGATATGAGCTAATTGAATACTACAGTTTAAACTGCCTGACATCAATGTAGGCCTCAAAAGAACAAATCTGAAGTTCAGAGGTCATATAACTGGATCACTGCCTCCCTGAGGTCAAGCTGTTGACCAAGTTGTTCCAATCCATTTTCTAGTTTCTACGTCATTTCAATACTTCTGCAACACAACATGTTTGCATTCTTTGCATTCAAGTAATTAATTGATTAACTAAGTGCTGATTGAGAATTAGTGATGAACAGCTGCTGTTAACAAACAGAATCACTGAAGAAAAGAGAAACACAAGAACTACTACAACTGACTTCAGACACAGACTTAGATGAAATCAACTGAAATAAAATACATGAAATCTCTCAAGATCTGATTAAACAACCCCACAAACAGCATCACCAGCTCCACTTATTAATAACCAGACTGACTTTATTTCTGTCAGACGTCTACAGAAGATCTTATTGAGAATGAACTAAGGTTTAGATGTTTATTTATTGTTTCATTTGAAGTAACCATGTTAGAGATCAGTGTTTGCTTTAGTTGGGCTCTTGACCCTTGACCTCTGTCTTAGTCTTTTCTCTGGCTGTTATAACCGTGTGTTTCTAAAACATATTTGTTGTAACCAGGGCCAGATTAACACTTTGTTGTACCCTGGGCAACAATATTCAAGGGCCCCATCAATCACGACCCCAGGATCACCATAATATGGTCATATACAGAATATATTACTGTAATATACAGTAAATAAACTCAACACTTCAAATTCTAACTGTCACCAGGTGTATTTTGATTTACAAATATTTAAATGCTCATAGAACTACAAATGCACTACTATGTCCCCTATCAAGTTATTAGTCCAACACAAACAATTTGAAATCTGCCAGTTATCCCTCCACAACAATTTATAGCATTTTAATGAAGCTGGCACCTCAAGCAAAAAATAAATAAATAAAATGCAGTATCGCTATTATCTGCTCATAAACATTATTATCCTAAGCTCATTTTAACTTGTTTTAAAATAGAACAACAACATATCACAGCACAATTAACCAGTTAAACATTTTAGTGCTACATAAACATTTAGAAATCTGTCAATTTCTCTGAAGAAGACAAGACAGAAATAAATGCTACATAATCTGGCAAAACACACAATTTTAGTCCTAAATAATGACGAAGTGCATGTTTGAATTTGAAATGCCTTCATTTGGAAAACACATCTTTTAAACAATGGCTGTTTTTTTGCACTTTGTGCAAACTGGTGTAAACGTAAGCTGGCGGTGTAGAAAAGTCCTGGCTAGCTGAGTTGTCCTCGTCGTTGACGGAAGCTGATTTAACAGATCTGTCGGTAACATTGACAGGAGTGAATAAATGACCTATTTTAGGTATATACTTCAAACTTTCTACGTTTCTGATGTCCTTTCCCTTTTTTAATTTCCGCTTCGCGCTCCCACTTAGCTTCTCCATTGCTGAGTCCCAATTCGCCTACTTATACTACGACCTAAAAGTATGTACTTTTTTTGTGAGGAAAAAGTAAATACTTTTGAGTGTGTAGCAAAAGAGTATGCACGCTCTGGGACATACTTCGATGACGTCATGCAACGTGAACGACAACGTGTTTGCCTAGTTATGCACACCACAACTGTTAAAGAGACTTGATGGTTGCTCTGTCAATTCTTCGTCATCAGTTAGGAACCTAGGTGTGCTACTTGATCGCAATCTTTCCTTAGAAAGCCACGTTTCTAGCATTTGTAAAACTGCATTTTTCCATCTCAAAAATATATCTAAATTACGGCCTATGCTCTCAATGTCAAATGCAGAAATGTTAATCCATGCATTTATGACTTCAAGGTTAGACTATTGTAATGCTTTATTGGGTGGTTGTTCTGCACGCTTGGTAAACAAACTACAGCTAGTCCAAAATGCAGCAGCAAGAGTTCTTACTAGAACCAGGAAGTATGACCATATTAGCCCGGTCCTGTCCACACTGCACTGGCTCCCTATCAAACATCGTATAGATTTTAAAATATTGCTTATTACTTATAAAGCCCTGAATGGTTTAGCACCTCAGTATTTGAATGAGCTCCTTTTACATTATACTCCTCTACGTCCGCTACGTTCTCAAAACTCAGGCAATTTGATAATACCTAGAATATCAAAATCAACTGCGGGCGGCAGATCCTTTTCCTATTTGGCGCCTAAACTCTGGAATAACCTACCTAACATTGTTCGGGAGGCAGACACACTCTTGCAGTTTAAATCTAGATTAAAGACCCATCTCTTTAACCTGGCTTACACATAACATACTAATATGCTTTTAATATCCAAATCCGTTAAAGGATTTTTAGGCTGCATTAATTAGGTAAACTGGAACCGGAACACTTCACATAACACCGTACTTTCTACATCATTAGAAGAATGGCATCTACGCTAATATTTGTCTGTTTCTCTCTTGTTCCGAGGTCACCAGATCCAGTCTGTATCCAGATCAGAGGGTCACTGCAGTCACCCGGATCCAGTACGTATCCAGACCAGATGGTGGATCAGCACCTAGAAAGGACCTCTACTGCCCTGAAAGACAGCGGAGACCAGGACAACTAGAGCCCCAGATACAGATCCCCTGTAAAGACCTTGTCTCAGAGGAACACCAGGACAAGACCACAGGAAACAGATGATTCTTCTGCACAATCTGACTTTGCTGCAGCCTGGAATTGAACTACTGGTTTCGTCTGGTCAGAGGAGAACTGACCCCAACTGAGCCTGGTTTCTCCCAAGGTTTTTTTCTCCATTCTGTCACCGATGGAGTTTCGGTTCCTTGCCGCTGTCGCCTCTGGCTTGCTTAGTTGGGGTCACTTCATCTACAGCGATATCATTGACTTGATTGCAAATTAAAACAGACACTATTTCAACTGAACAGAGATGACATCACTGAATTCAATGATGAACTGCCTTTAACTATCATTTTGCATTATTGAGACACTGTTTTCCAAATGAATGTTGTTCAGTGCTTTGGCGCAATGTATTTTGTTTAAAGCACTATATAAATAAAGGTGATTGATTGATTGATTGATTAAAGTTTCATTCATTCTTTATGTCCAGTAAAATTTTATTTACTATTCCCATCATTTTTTCTCATCGTTTTTTTTCACAATACATTTTATAATGTGTGCTTCTACCAAGTTGAGGAGTGAGGAAGCAGGGCTGCGTCGTCGTAGAACCAAACGCAGGTCGTTTGTGAGGCGACTGGTTCTGACGTTCATGTGCAATGTGTGTAACGAAATAAAATATAACTTTAATTAGGGTTAAACATTTTAATTCTTACACTTAAAAGCTGAGGGCGCATCTCCGCTGCTGCACCCGGCTGCCATGTTTACATCACCACAAAGCCATCGCAAAGCTCCTCCCTCCCGCATGCAATGGGTTGTGGGCAATATTAGCTCTTAGAGTGTGCATTGATCTGCACTTCGAATTCTAACTGAAAATAGTAGACCATACGGGTATCTTTGGAATACTCTTTTCAACATACTACGATTTGGGACATACTAATTCTAGTTTCGCATACTATTTAGGACGGATAGTATGCGAATTGGGACTCAGCACATGTCAGATTTTTTTCTGTTGTAGCAACGCCTGACGTGACCCGCTCGGCGTAGCATTTGACCCACCTCATGCGGACTGGCCAATGAGGAGAGGGCCTTAACTTGAGGCTCTCTCTTCATTGGTCAGTCCGCATGAGACTGACTCTCAACCGCTCTCAACTCACGTTCAAAGTCATAGGCAGCTGCTGAGTCCCAATTTGCATACTATCCGTCCTAAATAGTATGCGAAACTAGAATTAGTACGTCCCAAATCGTAGTATGTTGAAAAGAGTATTCCAAAGATACCCGGATGGTCTACTATTTCCGGTTAGAATTCGAAGTGCAGATCAATGCACACTCTAAGAGCTAATATTGCCCACAACCCATTGCATGCGGGAGGGAGGAGCTTTGCGATGGCTTTGTGGTGATGTAAACATGGCAGCCGGGTGCAGCAGCAGAGATGTGCCCTCAGCTTTTAAGTGTAAGAATTCAAATGTTTAACCCTAATTAAAGTTATATTTTATTTCGTTACACACATTGAAAAATGAATTTCGAAAGATGGGAGGGGATAACCTGAATCTTAAAACGATATATACTTATGGATTAGAGAGTTTAATTTTGTATTTTAAGAGAACTGGGCTGATTAAGAGAATTTAGAAAAAAAGCGGGATACATTTTTTTTTGTCCTCACATTATGAAAGGGTGAACTCTGGTGCACATTGCACATGAACGTCAGAACCAGTCGCCTCACAAACGACCTGCGTTTGGTTCTACGACGACGCAGCCCTGCTTCCTCACTCCTCAACTTGGTAGAAGAACACATTGTAAAATGTATTGTGAAAAAAAACGATGAGAAAAAATGATGGGAATAGTAAATAAAATTTTATTGGCATAAAGAATGAATGAAACGTTAACAGTTGTGGTGTGCGTAACTAGGCAACCACGTTGTCGTTCATGTTGCATGACGTCATCGAAGTATGTCCCAGAGCGTGCATACTCTTTTGCTACACACTCAAAAGTATGTACTTTTCCCTCACAAATAAAAGTACATACTTTTAGGTCGTAGTATAAGTAGGCGAATTGGGACTCAGCACGCGTCTCTGTGCAGCGCAAAAACCCGTGATGACAGTTTGTTTAATATAAAGCGGGAGATTACGAGATACAGTATTTTGCTCGTGCCCTTGCTGCCCTGTGCCCTTTAGAGGTCTTGGGCCCCTGGGCAATTGCCCAGTTGCCCGTATGGTTAATCCGACCCTGCACACATGACACGCAGGAAAAATTATAAGGCTAAATTGTGTGCACGATTTACTAATTCATTCCCTCAATGTACTAAAACATGCACTTGATTACTATAGCATTCCCTCAATTTACTATTGCGAACAAATTAGTAAAGCATGCGCACAATTTATTGATTTTTTCTTGCATGTTATGTGTGGGGCTCCTTAGTTTACACTTAAAACAACAACAAATATTTGTCAATGAGTTATTCAAACTTTTCTTTGAATTTAGGTGACTTTTTTTTGCCAAATGGCAGATATTAATTCTTGTTATAATCACAAAATTCTTTCAAACAAGTCTTTGTGTTTCATGTAATTTTGTATCTCCAGTAAATGTATCTTTATTTAATAATATTTATGCATGTTCACTGGAAAACAAGGCAAAAATACTGAGGAAGAACAGCATTTTTTGCAGCATGATCTTAACGTACAGTAAAATATGAAATATTGTAGTGTCTGGGAGCAGAGGCTTTCAGTGCGTTTCTGTCAAATTAATATAGTTATGAATATCTAGACATTTCCATTTACAGAACATATTTGTGTTTTTCCTCATTTGTTCCTCAAGTTTGATTTGCTTGGTTTTAAAAAGGTCTTAACTTCAACTTCATAAACCTGAAGAAACTCTGTTTCCTTACACATTAAACTCAATATTCAGCTTGTTGTAGACCCCACTGGTTCTCTGTCTGTGTCCTCGCTGTCCTCATCTCATGGGTCTCATGTGGATCCTCACTCTGAATGTTCATGATGCAGAAACTGATCACATGTTTCCCCTCTGTATAGGAGCTACATGTATGTCACCTCTGCATGTGCTGGCCGTACCTGACCTGTGAAGACTGCTGACAGGGTGTTTGTACTGGACAACGAACGCTGAGCCTATCGACAACGTACAAGCACCTGGCCACACGGCTGAACACCAGTTCTTCATTAAACACGACTGCAGAGAAGTAAACACCAGGATGTCATTCCAAGACTTTATGGAAGTGGAGCACTTTAGACTGAACTCAAGGACACAAAGAAACGGGACTGCAAAAACACGAAAGGCCTGGAGATGAACACGTTGTTCACTTGTGCAGATTTAGTGAAATGGAACTGAAGCAGGATCCAAACACTCCTCACGTACACACAGGCTTTCCTGAAATATGTTCAGTGCCCTGCTAAAGTCTCCTCTATTTACCAACATCAGGGCATTGAGAAAGAGGTGACCTGGAAGGAGTAGAGAGTCTGCATTTTACAAGAAAAAACACAGAGAAAAATATGAGATATTAATTTGCCGCTTAGCAATATTTAACTCATGTATATACTGTATATTTACATTTTTCAGTGTGAGATTGTAATATCTATATATATCGTCAGAATTCTATTTTTCTTTCTATTTTATTACTTTGGCTTGATCTTAAAAAGTGCTTAATAATTTCATTTAATAATTTAATAAAAACAACTGAATTACAAATCGCTTCGTATTCCACTTCATATGACTAGTATTTTACAGTGTTTTGAAAACACTTACTTGATTATTTATCTTAAGTGTGACTTAAATTATTCCATCAATCAATTTTCATTCAGTACTTTAATATTACGGCGTTAAATTTAATTTTCTTTAATTTACATTTAAAAGCTATATAATATATGACCATTCATGTTTTTAATATAATCATGTAATGTATACTAGAATTATTTTACTGTATTTATTTTAATACTAAACATTTATTCATAATCCTTTGCTTTGCAATACAAAAAGGCAAGACATAAATTTCAAAAACTTTGCAGCTGCAATGTGTTGTTAAATGTTAGAATTTTGTTTGATTAAAAAGTACAAAGCTAAGTGAAATAATGGTTTAGACCTACGTGAGAGGGATTCGAACCCCGGTCCAAATAAATGCATGGAAAAATCTGATTGGCTGTGACATAATTTCCGCTCTTTGGCCAGATGATAGGTGAAAATTGTTAGCCTAAATGCACTGGACGCTTTGGATAAAAGTGTCTGCTAAATGCGTTAATTTAATATTATTTAATTAAAATTTATTCAATTAAATGTACTTATTAGTTTTGTTTTTTTTGTTTTTTTTTACTTAACTTAGTTAAGTGTTAAATTTGCGTTAAAATTACTTGAAAAATGCTTGTGCAAAAACTTGCCAAATAAAAATTAAGTAAATTTACTTATTGTTTTTTTCAGTGTAGGAAATGGCAAATGTAAATTAAATATGTAAATTTAAATACAGAAATACTTTGCATCCATATGCTTCCATATATTACAGATGAATGTTTATTGTGTCTGTCATTCTCTTGAAATCATGGAATTGGTTTACTTGGAAATGTAACTGAAATAACTTTTAAAATATAGCTCACATCTTCCCACTTCATTACAATACATTTAAACATTTGTGCCTTTTATTTTCCTTCCCTGGAAAATTTGATCTATGAATTTTCTTTTTTTTTTTTGTTAAATGTTTGTTTAATGTCCAGTAGATTATTTTTAATCAAAAGATCTTCATCAGTGCTCAGATCCTTTAACTGTAGTCACAGCACATGCAAACTGACTGTGTGGATCATCTGATAGAGCAGGAATGAAGAGACAGGGAGTCCGGGGTGTGGGTGTAAAATGGTTTATTAATGAGTTAGCTTACTTGTCAAGCATCAGATGTGAAGTGGAGGATAACAGAAATCAGAACTAAATTAACATGATTTTAACATGATAGGTAAAAATTGGTAGTCTGAATGCACTGTAAGTCGCTTTGGATAAAAGCGTCTGCTAAATGCATAAATGTAATTTAATTTTTAATTTAATTTAATTTAATTTAATTTAATTTAATTTAATTTAATTTAATTTAATTTAATTTAATTTAAAATTTAAATTTAAATTTAAATTAAATTTTAAATTAAATTTATCCATTTAGAAGACGCTTTTATCCAAAGCAACTTACAGTGCATTCAGACTACCAATTTTTACCTATCATGTGTTTCTGGGGAATCGAACCCCCAACCTTGCACTTGCTTACGCAGTGCTCTACCAATTGAGCTACAGGAACTACATTACGCTACATTAATTGATGACAATATCCTATTAATTCAATGGCCTAATCAATTAGGCATTGTGAGTATGTGGAAAATACATATAAAAATGGCAAAAAAAAAGCAAACAAAACCAAAACAGTTCGATACTTTACTTTCTAGTTTTACACAAAAAAAAAAGCCGACCAATATAAGACCAATAACTGCAACAACTGCAAAACCATTTCGCACCTGTGAAAATAAACAGAAAGCATTTGTATTAATTCATGGTGTGAAAAGTTGTTGCCAATGTGTCCTTAATCCTGATGTTTTAGCCATTTAATTATAATTTGTTGTATTTGTGAATTATTATAATATATTATGTGATGTATTATTAATATGAAAGGCTAACACGCCTTATATATCTAAATAACCAACTCATTTTTGACATAATATAATGTTTAATTTAGTCACATTTGAGAGATTTATGAGTACAGTGTAATTCGGATATAAAAGGTCATGCCGGATAACTGTACCTGCTGGGATTTGGGTGTTCCGTATCTCAAGCCCGTAACAAAGTGTTCACAGTTATGTGTTTCCAGATTGTATGGAAGTACCTTCCCCACAAGGTTCTCTGCTTTCTGTAGTATATCTGGAGTGTAAAGTGGAGGACATTGCTTATCCAAGACATTGTGGGTATGGTACTTATTGTTGCCGACCACATCCTGCAGTTTTTCTTTCTTCACTGTCGCCTCGGAGTGTACTACTGACTTCACACTGCTTACCCCGGCATCAGCGTGCTCAGCTACAGAGAAAGACATGGAAAAGTGAAAACACTCATAACTCATGAGACTTCAATTGAAAGTTTCAGATTCAATATATACATATATATATATAACTCACAGGTTGGGGCTAAATGAATGACATTGCCATCTCCAGTATAGAGCGCCCAGTGTTGATATAGGCCTCGATGGATTTTAATGAGGTCTGCAGGCTTGGGCTTCTCGGTCTATAGGGGACAATAGCAAGCTTAATATTAAAAAAAAAAAAATGTTACTGAGCCTGTACACAGAGAATATATAGTACCTGTACTTGTTTCAGAGGAGTTTATAGCTATAGCTAAGCAATTTTTGTTGCCTTGAGAACAACTTGTATAGTTTTTTAACTCTTTCTATCATTCTTTTTTATCGTAATAAAATAGTTTTCTGAAAAACCCTTGAAATCACAAATTTCTTTTGTTACTTAAAACAAGTACAAATATGTAGTAATGGGGTCAGAGAAATAAACTTAAATATGAAACAAGATGATTTTTCTGACCTCTCTTGTTCTTGTTTTATACATACATTCATTTTGATACATTTATCAGTAAACATATCTGGATTTAAGGATATGTTGTGATATTTATACTGGAAAACAAGACCAAAATACTGAGTGTAAGAGAATCAGAAGTATGCAGTTTAAACATCACTGTAATCCAAGCTAACTCAATCAGAGCCTTAAAACACATCATATTTTACTTTAGTTGATCAGTTCCTGGAGCAGGAGGCACCAAGACACTGCTTTCTCTTTGATTTAGAAGCTCTGTATGCTGCCCTTCAGTTACTGTCAGATGAGCTACTGCCCCAGGACCTTTTTCTGACAAGATAAGAACATAGCAAATACATGGCATGGGGAAGTCCTGGCCTAGTGGTTAGAGAGTTTGACTCCAAAGGTTGTGGGTTTGAGTCTCGGGGCTGGCAATACCACCAAAAAAACAAAAAAAACATAGAAAAGCTGATATGTTTGCTCATTTATAGTCTGACTAGGCCAAACCTTTAAAGTCCTCACGAAATCAGTCAGTCAACCTGTTCTGCTTCTAAATGCAAACCCATGACATGACATTTCCACAGAGAAAGAAAAAATTCTATTTGTCGTATTCTTTGCATTAGAGAATTGTTTTTTTTTTTTCTAAATTCCAGATGTCCAAATAATTGTGAAAAATATAAATTTTGTGTAAAAAAACTTCTGTTAGTTTTGTAACTTTTTATTTTATTTATATTTTTAGGTCTATATTCCAAAGTGTTCAGAACTCTGCTTTAAAAGACATTATATGTTGTAAGTGACAGTTAATAGGTTAAACGTTAGTATAATCCTACACTGTTAAAAAATCGCTGTAAAAAAAAAAACGGCCAAATTTTAGACAGTAACATACTGTTTTTCTTTAAAACAGTGCATTTTGGGAAATATTCATCATTTTCGAGAAGGTGGCCTGCTGCTATATATCGTAAATTAACAACGTTCAAAGTCGACATCAGCGGCTGTGTTTTAAATCACACCCTACACCCTCATTCACTATTCCCTACATGAGTTTACTAATATAGTCCACCTGACAGAGAGAATGAAAACTGATGAGTGAATTCAGACACTGATCAACAGCTGCTGATAACGAGCAGAATCACTGAAGAAAAGAGAAACAAGAACTACAGCTGACTTCAGCAACAGCTTTAGATTAAAACAACTGAAGATTTGAACAACTCAACAAACAGATCTTATTGAGAATTACAGAGATTTAGATGATGATGTTTTACTGTTTCGTTTGACGTCACCATTGTGGAGATCAGTGTTTCCTTTAGTTGGGCTCCTCACTTTTAACGGCTATATTTGTGACTTTTATGATAATAATAATAATAATAATAATAATAATAATAATAATAATTCATTACATTTATATAGCACTTTTCTAGGTACTTACATCTGTTATAGCAATATTTATGATTATGTTTAAGTGTTTAATTTATTTTAACACCTTTAAAATAAATAAGCATTGTAGACTAGGCTACATATTGTAGGCTAGAAATGGAAAATCTAAATTTCTGGTCAATTTTGGCACAAAAAAAAATACTGTATCCCATATGTAAAACAGTGTGCTAGTTTGAACTTCTATCATTACATACATGCGTAATATTATTTTTTTTTTAATAGATTTTATCTATTTTAAGTCGCTTTGAATGAAAGCGTCCGTCTGCCAAATGATTACTCCTGTCCATGGTAGAATTTACGTTAAAGTAATGTAAAAAGAAAAATAAGAGTGGTAAATTAATGGTTGAGAGCTGTAAATTAACAGTCAATTACTGGCACCCCTGCTGCCAGTAAATTACTATTATTTAACGGCACAATTTTTTACAGTGTAAACTAATTTAAATTAGAATAACTCACCATTTCTGAAATTCCTGAGTTAATAGACATCGATTCTTTAATTTGTTCTGATTCCTTAAATGTATTCTCTGAATGAGTTCTCAACATATTACTATTTTTATCAATCATTTTTCTGTTTTTCTGTTTTTTTTTTTTTTTTTTTTTTTTTGCTTTAGAGAAGGTGAGTTGCTCTTTTATAGTGTGATAGAGCACACCCCTTAAGGGTGTGGAATTTTCCAGAACAGTTCCATCAGCACTGACAAGTGAAGCAATGCTGTTCATCGTTTCACATGTGTCAGAAGCAAACATCACCAAGAATGAGAAACACTGTCTTTAGCTGACAGTCACAATGCTGCAAAGCAGTGTTTCCACTATTATTTTCTACTTATGTCCTTATTAATCTGAAAATACAATAAATTGCACTAATTAAAAGGGCCGGCCTTAAGGTGCTCAATGATGTGCTGTTTTTAAGTCAAATGACATTTGATTGTTCTTCAAAAACTCGTTCTCCCACTGTCACCATCACATGAGGAAGTGTTCCAGAAAATACTCGATTAACCACATTTCTGAACATCGCTCTTTTTTCTTTTTGTTTTTTTTTTTTTTTTGCATCATCTTTGGTTAGTATATTAATTTTTTATTCAAACAATTTGTGTGTGTGTGTGTGTGTGTGTGTGTGTGTGTGTGTGTGTGTGTTTCCGATTTTTATGGAAATTAAGATTGAATGCATCATAAAATTGATTGAGAAGAAAATATTGAATGCATCTAAAATTAATGTCCATTTCAATTTAAAAGTAAATTATAATTAATCATAAATTAATAGAAAACATTTATACACAGTAGAACAGGTATTTAGCAACTATGAATAATTTTGTATAGCTTCTGCTTAATGATCATAAAATGCTCTTCCATCTGGTCATGCAAGAAACAATCCTGATTCTGCTCTTATGGAGATTACAGCTCCGTGTTATTCCATTTTTCCTCCACACCAGATAATTAAAATCCAGCCCCGGATGCCAGATCCTGTCAGAAAATATTAGTTTTGTCTGGTAACAGAATAACTCTTCAGCAAAGTAGTCAGCCAAGAAGGTGACTGAGGAAAAACCTGGTGAAGATAAGAATCAGGAGACGAAGTGATGATTTAAAAAAGCATAGTTTATTGAATAGTCTCAGTTGCATGTTCAGATTGGAATATTCTGCATGTATAAGTTTTTGTATTTTATCACACAGTGATGTAAAACAACACTGCCTCGCACCTTTAGCACTAACACTGTGTCATAGCAAGTCACCCTTGGGCCCATATGCAATTTTTTTCTAAGGTTAATCACGTTACGTGACTATTCACAAGCTGTTTTATTTACGAATAGTCAGTCACAACATTTGGTCTAAATCAGAAGCAACTGTTAGTCTGATCTTTATGTAAACCTCAAATGCAGTAGAAAAGAGCATCAATCGTTCCTAAGGTATTTAAACATGAAAATGTAACCAATATAATTCTAAACTAATTCTACACAGATCAGAGTTAACTCACCACGGCTGTGTCTAAATAGCTTTACAGTATTAAACAAGGAAAGAGTGTGTCAAAATAGTGTTCATTCTCCTCTTGCCAGACGAGATCAACAATTTAATTCTCGGCTGCTGTAAGTTGTTAGTTGAGAATCACAGTAGTGCAGGAGACGTGAGTCTGATCATCTCAGAATAATCAGAATGTCACTTTATAGGAAATATATAGACTCTTGAGCAACCCATACAACACTGTGAAGTGAATCTACTTTGAAAATTTTGTTTAAAAAAATTGAACAAGTTATGAAACAAATGTTTAAAAAAAAAAGGCAGGAATATATATTGTAGTCTTCTACTTGCATAAGCTGTTTAAGCCCTAAAGTCAAACACTGATTCTTCTGTATTTGACTGACAGTGATGGACAGAATCTGTCGTTTAAGGGTTGGGTCCTTGTTCAGAAACGAACAAACCAACACCCTGAAATCACTCTGAATTCTGGGAATGTTGTTCATACCACATTATTTTTTATTGTGTCAATCACTGACAAAAGGAACTGGGTTTAAAGATAAGACCTTAAGTCACATGAGTGTTATTTTCCATTTAACTTTGAGCATATGACTTGAGGCATTGTAACACACAGGTTAAGTTAGTAAGTGAAATATGTTGAGGAGAATCAGGCGTCACTTTGTAGGAAACAGAAACACATCATACCAGCGGCCGCTTGACAAACACACACATTCACACTGCTGTGATGAGATTCACTGCAATAATACTGAACTCCTGTTCACTGCGATCAGCCATCAAACTCCAGTTCTTCTCAACACATTTGGCTGATGATGATGACACTGTTATAACCTGCTGACATAAGAGACCGTTTTAGAAATTAAAAACTTTTTAATCCTTAAAACTTTTTAAACATTTTAACCTTGACTACATATTATAAATGTCTGGAAAAATTAATGGAACCGAGACAAAATATAAAAACATTAGCAGATGTGTTTGATATGTCAGAAGATACTGACACACACTGATCTTAATATCAGTCTGTGCTCTAGTAATCTCCAGTAATGAGATGAGATGTAAATGATCCGCACATATAACACAGTGATGGAGAGCTGAAGAAATCTAGGCTCCTCAGAAGATGTGAGATGTTCTGGAGGCTTGTGAAGATCATTCCTCCGCTGAGGAACAGTGAAAGTAAAGCTCCTCAAAAGATCCTGAGGATCAGATGTGAGACTCTAAAACATGATTGATGGAGAATCAAGTAAAGCTGAGCTGCTTCAGTCCAGCAAGAGTTCATCTGGAGATATTACTGACCTTATTCTGACCTTTACTTGATCACAATCAGGAGAGATCTGACACTAGAAGCTGTTGCTAAAACTGGAAAGTTGTACAATTACACTAAAAGAGCTTTGACTTAAAAAAGAAATATATAAATTTTACTATCAATCAGATACAGAAGACATCAAACGCAATAAAGTAGCTACATGAGGTTAAGTGTCATACTGGACTGGATTTTGAGTGGTACTCAATACTTGGTTGGGGCTCCTTTCGCTTTAATTACTGCCTCAATTCGGCGTGGCATGGAGGTGATGAAGTGCTCCAAGATTTCTTGGTAAATGGCTGCAGTGACTTTGGTTTTCATAAAACACAATGGACCAACACCAGCAGAGGACATTGCACCCCAAATCATCACAGACTGTGGAAACTTAACACTGGACTTCAAGCAACCTGTGCTATGAGCTTCTCCACCCTTCCTCCAGTCTCTAGGACCTTTTTCCTTCCAGTCAACTTTCTGTTAACATGCTTAGATACAGCACTCTGTGAACAGCCAGGGTCTTTGTCAATGAATGTTTGTGTCTTATCCTCCTTGTGAAGGATGTCAATGATCATCTTCTGGACAACTGTCAGATCAGCAGTCTTCCTCATGACTGTATAGCCTAGTGAACCAAACTCAGAGACCATTGTGAAGGATCAGGAAACCTTTGCAGGTGTTTTGAGTTGATTAGCTGATTGGCATGTCATCATATCCTAATTTGTTGAGATCGTGAATTGGTGGGGTTTTGTTAAATGTGAGCCAAAATGATCACAATTAAAAGAACCAAAGATGTAAACTACTTCAGTCTGTGTGCATTGAATTTATTTAATACACGAGTTTCACAATTTGAATTGAATTATTTAAATGAACTAAATTAACAGTTCCCCCGACATTCTAATTTACTGAGATGCACCAGTATTACTTTGTTATGAATATATAAAAAACACCACAACCCGGGATTTGAACCTGTTTTGCTTAAATCACTAACTTGATAAAGGAAACTTCCCTTTTCCAGACATGCTCTTCATTCATCTCACTTCACAATAATAAAAATAACTGTGTCATTAAGCGGGGTTGCGTTTCTCAAAAGCATCATTAGCTAACTATGGTCGCAAGTTACATCATTACCAACATAGTTCAACGATTCGTTTTTTCCCGAAACCATAGTTCACAAAATGACGTGACATGACATCCAGCCAAGTATGGTTACCCATACTCAGAATTTGTGCTCTGCATTTAACCCATCCGAAGTGCACTCACACACACACACACACACACACACTGTGAGCACACAGGAAAGTAACTGTGACGAGTCGGGCGGAGGAGTGTCGTGCTGTCCACCGAGGGCCGTCCAGTGCCACCGCCAGGCACCGCAGAGGAGTTCACCCAGCTGGCAGTGTGTCTGGGAACCGGAACAAATGTTGTTGTTTTTATTTTTTATTTTCCTCTCTCCCCTCCCTCGTCTCTTTCACTCCTCATCCTTCCATCTCCTTTTCTCTTGCCTCGTCTGTCCTACCACTAGGTTCCTACAGGTCACCGTGAGTGGTCTCGCCGGAGGGTGGGAGGTAGAGCTAGGGGTGGGCGATATCTCAGTGTTTAAAATATATCGAGATATTTTTTAAATATGGATTTTGACATATCGTATATATCGATATATTGTTTATATTTAATTCTGATTTCGCCACTTTGCTTGTTTGCCTTCTCTGTGCTGTGCTCGCCCCGGCTTGCTTGCGTCTTATCGAATACCCGGTTCTTGGAAATGTGGAACCAGTTCTAAAATGGAACCAGTTTTCGATACCCATCCCTATTCACTGGTCTCGAGTCCCACGGAGGACAATGGAAGGATACAAAAAAGGAGCGACGACATTGAAGGACGAGTGAGGACCAGGCCTGGGCTTAATTTTGTTTTTGTTTGTTTTTGTTATGAAGTTTGTTCTTTGTTACAGTAACCTATCCTATCCTAAAAATTCCATCGATTAATAGAGTTTTTGCTTATTTAAAGTGCAATATTAATTATGCAAGAGAAAATAAGACTCCTGGATCTCTTAAAATGAACAATCAAGTTGAAATGAATAAAGTTTCGTTTTTTTAGAAAAAAAAATATTTTTACTTTTTAAATGCATATAATGCAATGAATACATCAAAAATAAACTATTTATATAATAAATAAATTATTACCCATTTTTTCTCTGTCTGTACTTGTACTGTGAACAATGACAATAAAGTGTACAGATGAATTAAGTGCATTTAAGTTCCATTCGGTTGAATTGGATGATTATCTATAATTGTGAATAATAATAAATAATTATCATCACCAATATAAAGTATAACAACCTACACCTAGGTACAGGTTAATACCTGATGGCATTTCTTCTGGGCTTTTGAGTTATAACAAATGTGTTTTAGAAACACACGGTTATAACAGCCAGAGAAAAGACTAAGACAGAAATCAAGGGTCAAGAGCCCAACTAAAGCAAACACTGATCTCTAACATGGTTACTTCAAATGAAACAATAAATCAACATCTAAACCTTAGTTCATTCTCAATAAGATCTTCTGTAGACGTCTGACAGAAATAAAGTCAGTCTGGTTATTAATAAGTGCAGCTGGTGATGTGTTTGTGGGGTTGTTTAATCAGATCTTGAGAGATTTCATGTATTTTATTTCAGTTGATTTCATCTAAGTCTGTGTCTGAAGTCAGTTGTAGTAGTTCTTGTGTTTCTCTTTTCTTCAGTGATTCTGTTTGTTAACAGCAGCTGTTCATCACTAATTCTCAATCAGCACTTAGTTAATCACTTAATTACTTGAATGCAAAGTTTTAAAACTTGCAGGGTTTAAATCAAGGCAATCTGTTTACTCAAACGACGTTCTCTTTATGTTTGCCTGCTCCCTCAAATCAAAACAGCGTTTGTGTCTCCTTCCGCTTTGTGGGTGACGTAAACGCGTTGTGTCACATTAAAACAATCATTGCAAAAGAACCTGACGTGAGATTTAAAATAAATTAAAAGAGGCTTCAAGGCAGAGGAATTTGTCTCGATCATTTATTGTAATCGAGTTACTCGAGGAATCGTTTCAGCCCTACATCAGACAGTGCACTATAGATCCCCTGAGGAACATTGTAGGGTCAAAAATGATCAAAGACTTCTGGGGCAGCTGTGGCCTAATGGTTAGAGAGTTGGACAAAGATCACAGGTTTAAGTCTCTGTGCTGGCAGGAGGAGGATGGCTGAAGTTCCCTTGAGCAAGGCACTGAACCCCCAGTTGCTTCCCAGTCTATATTGCTGCCCACTGCTCTCTCTGTGTGTGTGTGTGTGTGTGTGTGTGTTTGTGCAATTGGATAGGTTAAATGCAGAGCACCAATTCTGAATATGGGCTACCCTACTTGCCCAATGTCATGACTTTCACTTTCACTTTTTTCCTGTCCCAAACTATCTTGAATAACAAAAGGGCCATTTGGCATTTCTGAAGGCACAGAAGTGCTGATATTGATCAAGGCCTGTAGGCCAGCATGTTTATACATCGGGGGTCAGCTAATTGTCACACTAACTGGGGCCCAGGTCAGGAAGCAGACAGACTGGCTAAACCGACCGTCTGCTAGCTGCCTCCCGTCACAGAGGTCAGTTAATTCTCAGCACATAGAGACTCTTTCACCTAGATATCACCGGCGACCGCTGAGTTGGGCAGGTGTTGCTTATTTCCAATTACTCCACCGGCTTCGACCCGTTCCCACGGCTCTCGGCACCTGCCCCACTCATCACACAGGCTTTGTTTTAGAGTGGCACTATTTTTTTAATACTCTGAGATTACTTGATTTGAGATTATTTTCCCACCTTTATTCACCTGCCCTGAAGTCATGGTTTCACTACAGACAAAGAGAAAGCTTTAGACAGGGTGGAGTGGGAAAACCTGTCCTTTGCACTAGGTAAATTAGGATTTAACCTTAAATTAATTTCTTGGATTCCAATTTTTGTATGCTCGTTCATCTGCTTCAGCAGATATGAGCAGTCTTCAGTTAACACACCTTTACTTCAGAGAGGGACACTGGCTTTGGGGTTGGCTCAATGTGGTCCACTCCAGAACTGACCGAGGTCCTCAACAAGATTTTTTTTCTCCAATTCTCGGGAGGGGAAAATTGACCTAAAACTCCTGTAGTGTGAGCCCAGCTTTAAAACAGTTATCAACTACTTAGATTCATGGATTCGACAGCCCCGTAGTATAATTTTAAATCTATTTTTAATTTAATTGCCGAAAGTACAAAGAAAAGATTTCCAATGTTTTCACTGACCAAATAAAATGTATTTTGTAAATAAAAACACATTTTGATTTTTATGGCTGCAACACATTCCAGAAAAGTTGGGACTGAGGCAAAAAGAAAAAAAGGCCTTAGATGGCATTGAAGAAATCATCATGCTGCGGGGGTTAATTAGAGTCACTTCAGCCTCTGTTACTCTGGGAGAAAGCTTCACATCATTCCCATGCCTTGATGCTGCGGGGTTATCTGGGACAGAGCTCGTCTCATGTGTTCGAGGAGATGGTGGAAATGTGTGCTGTGCTCAGATGAGTCCCTGGGAAAAATGGATTTAGAGTTCTCAGTCCCAAAGACCAAAGGGAGCATCCAGCCATATGTGCAAAGGTACTGTTGACATAGAGGCATATATTGGGATACAGAGACATATACTGCCATCAGAATAATGTCTTTCATGGGAAGTCCATGGTTATCAGATAGAGATAATGCCAGCTCTCAATCTGCATGTGCTACAACAGCGTGGTTTCGTAGACACATGGATTACCTTACACACCAATAAACGAGCAGACCTTCTGTGTGTCTAAACTGTACTGGTGTTCTCGTGTTTCTCAGGAGGCCACAGATATGCAGAACATTTCTGTTTCCTATAAAGTGAAACGTACACACGACAGACCTGTTACTCTGAACAAAACGCTCCAAAGGTTTGCATACCTTTGCACACCCTGTTTGTAGAGACAGGATTCCTCATCAACACGTACACACACGCTGTGATGACGGAGGGAGAATGGCAGATAAACATCAACAACCCGATCTTCCTTCCTGGCTCTGTAGCACTTTTAAAGTTATAATGTATTGCTATGTGTTGCATCTTGCTTTGGTTTTGACTGACAAACTGGCATTCTGACAACACAGGCGTCATGCTTTCTAACCATATAAAAAAAATGTAAAATTCCATCTATGTTGCAATTATTCTGCTCATTGTATATATAAAATACAAGATGTTTACATTAGTAGTTCCATATTCTACCAGTGTCTTTCATACAGTATGTGCAGATATACAGTATATACTGTACAGTGTGTCAAATGTATACAGCCACACACTCATACATTTTGCTCTTTGTACAACTCTGCATACATTGGATGATTTTAATAACTTGAATATACTTGAATTGTGCATCAAACAGTAGGAATATACAAGTATCGGATCAGGATTTGGTGTTGACAGATACTCAATATTCAATGTCCTGATCAGGACATCCCTAATAAGCTTCTGTTTTATTAACTTAGTACTGATAACAGCTTAACATTAGACTACCTTTGGGGTCTTTGCTATATTCCAAAATCATTATGCCTCAATTTGCTAATTATAGATTAGATTGTTTTAGATGTTCAGATGATTTTCTGCTTTGTTTAATAATGTAGGTTTTTAAAATAACATTCTCTTCCTTAATTGCATTGTCTGCTGGTTTATTTAGAAAACTTTTAAAGTGCAAAATAACACCCGACCACTCTTGTGGGTTTGCTTCTGTTACAATTAAAAACCCATAAGTGTAAAAACATGCCAGGCAGACACTGGTATGGTGTAAGCAACACAGCTACAACAAATAAAACTGATAAAGGGTGTGTTAGATTTATAGTGTGCAAATAATCAAGAATTTACAATAATCAGTTGAACTTGGGCCCCATAAAAGGACAAGACAATGGCTCTGAACGCTTCCCTACAGTTCAGTCTATTAACTACTGGATGTGTCTGTCAGATGGATTCCTGCCCCAGGACCAATTTTGGCAGTTAATTTGCTTTTCTTTAAGAAACTGGTTTGTCAAGTCATACAAATTGCTTGTAAATGTAAATGTAAAAAAAAAAAAAAAAAAACTGCTTCAAGATTACTTCTGTCTGATTAGACATAAGAATGCTGTTCAGCTCACTTAACTTGTACCTTCAGGTGAAGGAAGACCTGCCACAATTGATAAAGATCAGTTAAGTCTTTGATTTCACACCCTGGATGAGCATCTGCTTTATTCAAAGTCAGTCAACCAGCTCTATTCCTTTTTAATGCAAACCCATGAAATGACATTTCCCCAGCTTACAAACAAAAAAATAAAATAAATAAATAATAATAATAATAATAATAATAATAATAATGTTTTTCTAATGTTCCTATTTTGAAAATGTCATTTCTGAATATTTTCTGTCATTTTAGATAGTTGATAGTTTTTTTAGTAGAAAACTATATATATATATATATATATATATATATATATATATATATATATATAATTATTATTATTATTATTATTATTATTATTTGAAATTAGATTGTTAGAAAACATTAAGGGGCTGTTTTCTCCATTTGATAATTTTGCAAACATTGGAAATTATTGTTAATGTTCTCTGAATGTTCTGAATCAAGTAGTAAGATCAAAGAAAGAAATAATAAACACAGAAAGGATAATATAATTTGCATAGTGTATAATTTGGCATACATTTTAACACATTTATTACATTCACTAAATATTTCTTAATGTTAATCTATATCAGAAGACCAGTTTTATTGTTTGTGTTTCTCCACCTGCAACAGGTGTGATTCTGTTTCCTATAAAACAAAACTCTTCCTTGACACTCCTGTTCCATATTTCACTGATGATGTTGGAGAGAATCTGTGACTCACTCCTCAACGAGACACATGAGCTGAACACATGTAGAAACCAACCTAACGTTGTTCTCTAAGGCAGCAGAAATAGCTGAAAACTAAAAATGTGTATAATATTATATTAAATTAAACAATAATCAAACAATTATATTCACTTAGTAACATAAATATATCTTAGTGTAGACTATATCTTAAGAGTTTTATAATTCCTTATCTTCTTGTTGATTCACCAGTTTACATGTACAACTGCTTGTTTTCTGCGTAAAAGTAAGAGTCGTTTTTGGCTTTGGTCAAATGGGCCACAGCCCTGCAGAGTTTAGCTTCAACCCAAATTAAACACACCTGATCCAGTAAACCAGTCCTTCAGGCTTATTTGAAAAGTGCATGTTATGTGTGCTGGAGCAGGGTTGGAACTAAACTCTGCAGGGCTGTGGCCCTCCAGGAACTGAGCTTGACACCCCAAGGGCTTATTGAAAATGCAAATTCATTCTCTGTCAGCAGGTTTTCATCAGAATTACAGACATTTCCCGTAACAGCAGTAAACGAAGCAGCGCAGCGTTTACGAAAAAGAAGTTTATTCAAGTGTGCTATTAGTATCCTTCTTTTAAACTAAAAATAGGAAAGTATACTTTTAGTTTACTTTTTATGTACTTCTCAGAAATGCTCTTTATGTACTTCTCAGAAATATACTTAACCTGTTAAATGTCACCCCGTCCCGTATACGGGACGCCTACGTTGACTATACTATATTACAATCAAATCTAATCTAATCTTGACAAACTATATATCGTTGGAAAGGTCTAAGACTCCCAAATATATATTTTACCAATATTTTTTGTTAAACATTATGTAGGAAAAGTAATAGATGAATTTATGACAAGAGTGCACCCTCAGAAATCTACATTACAAAAGGAGCTTTGACCTTTGTTTAAAAAAAAAGACTTCCTCGTTGCCTTTTTCTCTATCACATTTTAGAAATCATCAGAAGTTATATATCACTTGAAAACATAAAATCTCAAAATTCATCCTTCAAAACCCATTTTAAAATCAGACATTGCATTACCATGTAAATGGTGCATCAATGTCATGTTACAAAATGTTTTCAGTCATGAATTATAAAAATGTATGTTTGTATCATGCACATTCATGTCTATCTTCAAAAACGTGAGTGACAGTTAACAGGTTAAAATGATGTTTCAGTATACTTGACTTAAACTTACAAAAAGTCTAAATATATTTGAGCTATACTCCTAGAATCTGTGTTTTCATTGTTTTATGGTCAAGGGTGCTAGTATGCATCTTCTGTACAAAAGTTTTAAAAATACACAAGTGAAGAAGAAAAAGAAACACCACCCAGCAGGCACAGTACATCAATGTGACTCCAACTAATCCAACGTCAGTCAAACATCATATTTTGACGTCTAAACCCAACTTTGATTGACGTCAAACTCCGACATCAGACGGACGTTGAATTTTGGTTGGAATAAGCACCACACTGCAACAGTGGGTGAAATGCATGGCAGCACATTAAATATCTCAAGATCTCAGCAGAGGAGGATTAAACAACTCCACAAACAGCATTACCAGCTTCACGTATTACTAACTACTACTTCTGTCAGACGTCTACAAAAGCTCTTATTGAAAATGAACAGGGGTTTAACTCTAATGTGTTTAATTTCCATAACAGCATAACAGTAAAACACCATAACAGTGATTAGTGTTTTCATTTGTTGAGCTCTTAACACTTATTCTATGTTTTGGCTATTGTGACTGCTATGACAGTTTGTTTGTCGAGCACACTTGCAGCATTAAAGAAAGCTAAAGTGACATGAGATCAAGTGATGGCTGTTACCTGTTAATGGTTTTATAGTCATCATGAAATAACCTGATTTGCTGATGTTTTTTAATCTAACAATTATGTTGTTCCATTAATACATTCATATTACAAACCCTGTGTTTCTGCCACATGAGATCCAGTGGTATTATAACAATCAGTTAAAATCCTTTAACAAACATAAGCTCAAAAAACTTTACCTACGGTGACACACACAAACATCAACAATTAGCGTATGAATCTCAACAATGGTGACATGCTTCATGCAGCAATGCATGCTGGGAGCCATGCGTTTTATACTATGGTGGCTCCCAGCATGCATTGCTGCATGTAGCATGTCACCATTGTTGAGATTCATATACTGATTATTGATGTCTACGTGTTTTGAAAGCTTTTTCTCCCAAAATGTATTTAAAAATAAAAATTCAGAATGTCTGATCTGAGGGAAGAAAGTATTGTCTCTTGAATATTGTTCATTAATAATAAATAACCACTTTGGGTCAACAACGATAAAAATAATTTTCCTCAATCATTTTTCTTCATGATGATGAAAACTATATCACCTTTTCTTTGTTCATGGCTCCTTTTATAACAAATTATGTGTTGGTAAACACTATTACAGGAACCACAAACTTACTAAGCCAAGAGTCAAACTTCCCAACTAAAACAAACACTGATCACAATAATGGTGACCAAACATCAACATCTAAACATCTGTTAATTCTCAAAAAGAACTTCTATAGACGTCTGACAGAAAATAAAGCCAAACTGGTTAGTAATAAGTGAAGATGGTAATACATGTACTGCCATGCATTTCACCGTTTTTTAATGTTTTTTTTTTTGGGGGGTGGGGGGGGGTGGGGGGGTTATTCCAGCCACATTTCAGCATTTGCCCAACATTGGAGCTTGACGTCAAACAGTCGTTGGATTTAGACGTCAACCCGATTTTCATTTTCAACCAAAATGCAACGTCTAACCGCTATTATTGTTTGAGATATCAATCACTGGTCGATTACCATAATGTTTGTATAAACTGTAGGTAACAGCTGGTAAAATGTACATCTAGGTCATAAAAACCACAATAATACCTACATATAATACCTAAATATTTTCTTCTCAGCCATGTCATCAATTGCTCTTGAGCGAAATCTCCTCATCCGTTGTCTGATTGGAATTTTGCAAGGATTTCTGTGTAGTTAAAGTGTGCATAGCCTGCATATATCAACTTTTTTTTTTTTTTTGTAACTTACCCACATTAAAGTGTTTTAAAAAAGAATGCATGAAGCAAGAATTAAATGTTTTTGTTTACAAGCAGTTCTTTCTTTGTATGTTTTGCATGCTCAGATATTCATGTAACAAAATTTATACAAATTCAAACCTAAATAGGGGCATAGTAGTATACTTGCAGTATAAGTGTACAAAGTATTTAATTAGTAAACTATCAGTAAATCAAGTTCACTTTTATTATAATTGTAGTACAAACTACAAACATAGAGGTAAACTAGTTGTGTACTCAAAGTTTGAGTACTGTTATACTTAATCAGAATCAGAATGAGCTTTATTGCCAGGTATTTTCACACATACTAGGAATTTGTTTTCGTGACAGAATCTCTGCAGTGCAACATAACAGCGACAGAACCAAAAACACAATAAGGAATAAAAAATACAAAAAAATACAAATAGGTGGGTAAGGAATGACAATATACAAATTGACAATGTATGGCAGGAATATTGCAATGAGTATTTATGTATGTACATGTATATTATGTGCAAAAAATTTAAGTGTATACTAAGTATGTGTGTTAGATAAATAAGTGTATGTGTATATAAATATAAAGTGTAGTGTGTTCCACAGTTATTATCAGCTATTCATAAGATGGATTGCCTGAGGGAAGAAACTGTCCCTGTGTCTGGTCGTTCTGGTGCTCAGTGCTCTGTAGCGTCGACCAGATGGCAACAGTTCAGAGAGAGAGTGTGCTGGATGTGAGGGGTCCAGAGTGATTTTAACAGCCCTTTTGCTCACTCTGGATAAGTACAGTTCTTGAATAGATGGGAGGGTTGTACCGATGATTCGCTCAGCAGTCCGGACTACCCTCTGTAGTCTTCTGAGGTCAGATTTAGAAGCAGAGCTGAACCAGACAGTTACTGAAGTGCAGAGGATGGATTCGATGATGGTGGAGTAGAACTGTTTCAGCAGCTCCTGTGGCAGGTTAAATTTCCTCAGCTGACGAAGGAAGTACAACCTCTGCTGGGCCTTTTTCACAATGGAGTCAATGTGAATGTCCCACTTCAGGTCCTGAGAGATAGTGGTTCCCAGGAACCTGAATGACTCCACTGCAGTCACAGTGCTGTTCATGATGGTGAGTGGGGGGAGTGCAGGGGGGTTTCTCCTGAAGTCCACGATCATCTCCACTGTTTTGAGTGTGTTAAGCTCAGATTGTTGAAAGTGCACCTGACAGCCAGCTCTTTTACCTCCTGTCTGTAAGCAGACTCATCACCGTCCTGAATGAGGCCGATGAGTGTGGTGTCATCTGCAAACTTCAGGAGCTTGACAGAAGGGTCCTTAGATGTGCAATCGTTAGTGTACAGGGAGAAGAGCAGTGGGGAGAGAACACAGCCCTGGGGAGCTCTGGTGCTGATTGTACGGGTGCTGGATGTGTATTTTCCCAGCCTCACTAGCTGCTGTCTGTCTGTCAGGAAGCTGTTGATCCACTGACAGACGGAGGTGGGCACGGAGAGCTGATTTAGTTTGGGCAGGAGGAAGTTTGGGATGATCGTGTTAAAGGCCGAGCTGAAGTCCACAAACAGGATCCTCACATAAGTCCTCGGTCTGTCTGGTGTTGCAGAACATAATGCAGTCCGATGTTTACTGCATCGTCCACAGACCTGTTTGCTCTGTAGGCAATATGAAGAGGATCCAGCAAAGGCCCAGTGATGTCTTTCAGGTGGGCCAGCACCAGTTTTTCAAATGACTTCATGACTACAGACTTTAGAGCCACAGGCCTGTAGTCATTTAGTCCTGTAATTTTGGATTTCTTTGGGATGGGGATGATGGTGGAGCGTTTGAAGTATAAAGGGACTTCGCACAGTTCCAGCGATCTGTTGAAGATCTGTGTGAAGATGGGGGCCAGCTGGTCAGCACAGGATTTCAGACAGGCGTGTGTAACATATACACAAAGTATATTTAAAAGTATATTTAATATACTAGAAAGTGGGCCGATTTAGTCCCAAGGAGTATTGAAACCGTACACTTACAAGTATACTACTAGAACACTAGAACACTTTGTATACTTGCTACATAAAGTATACTTAAAAGTATACTTGAACTTACTTAAGTAAACTTAATGAAATAAACTTGAAGTATACTACTTTTTGCTAAGGGTCATCACCGTCCTGGATGAGGCCGATGACTGTAGTGTTGTCTGCAAACTTCAGGAGCTTGACAGAGGGGTCTTAAGAGGTGCAGTCATTGGTGTACAGGGAGAAGAGCAGAGGGGAGAGAACACATCCCTGAGGGGCACCATGTGGGTGGAGCGGCTGTTTGACATGAATTTCCCCAGTCTGTCAGAAAGCTGGTGATCAACAGACCGATAGAGCTAGGAACAGAGAGCTGGGTCAGTTTGGTCTGGAGGGCTGTTGGGATGATGGTGTTAAACGCTGAACTAAAGTCCACAAACAGGATCCTCACATAAGTCCCTCTTTTGTCCAGATGTTGCAGGATGAAGTGCAATCCCATGTTGATTGCATCATCCACGGACCTGTTTGCTCGGTAAGCAAACAGCAAGGGGGTCCAGTAAGGGTCCAGTGATGGTCTTCAGATAAGCCAGAAAGTGGCCTGGTGCTTTTCTTCTTTTGTTCTTCTTGAAGACCTGGTGCACATCACCTTCACAGATTTGAAGAGCAGGAGGTGTGGAGAGGGGGATTGCAGGAGGTGTAGGGAGATGGTCAGAATGGGTGATGGGGGTTTCAAATCTACAATAAAACTCATTCAGGTTGTTAGCAAGTCATTGATTAGCCTCAGTGCCGGGGGAGTGGTGTCTTGTAGTTTGTGATGGCTCTCAGTCCTCTCCAAACTGAAGTTGAGTTGTTGGAAGTAAACTGGTCTTCCAACTTTTTAGCTTAGGTCTTTTTAGCCGCTCTAATCTCTTTGTTCAGTGTGTTCCTGGCTTGATTGTATAAGACTCTGTCCCCATTTCTGTAGGCATCCTCTTTGGCCTGACGAAGATGTCTGAGTTTTACTGTAAACCATGGCTTATCATTGTTGAATGTTAAATAAGTCCTGGTAGGATTGTAAATACTGCTCTGTTTCACTGGTCCATCTCCAATATATCTCCAGTCCATGATCCAATATATTACTGTCTCTAGTTATGTATATATAACTAGAAGCCAGAGTACAAAAAAAGTTTATTTATTTTCTAGAATGTGCAATATCGTTTCTTCTCTTAAGACTAGAAGGACTTGGTAAAACCATTCATAACACAAAAGAAACCAAAATTAAAAAAAAAAAAAAACTAATTGCAAACAATCAAACACCACTCTGAATGGATTTAAAGTAAACTAAATTAATTTCCAAAAGAAATAACACTCCAAACAAATCAAAATCTAACTAACATAATACAATAAGAGAAACCAATCATTAAACTAATATGCACATTAATTAAACAGAGAAATCAAACTTTAAACCAAAAGAAAACATAAGATGGCACCCAAAATAACACCAAATCAACCTAGAATCATAACATGGGAAATAAACCACCTGGGAGAAAAAAAAAAAAAAAAACCAAAAGTCAAACCCAATGAATCAAAAAATAAATAAATAAAATCTAAATCAAACCCAAAGAAAAGTCAAACCCAATCAAACCATTATACGTAAAACACACAATCAAACAAGACCTCCCAATACAGCACTATACCATTTAAATAAGACAGACAGATCCCGCAAAATGAATGCCACAAATAAAACAAAAAAAACAACCAAATCCCAAGTTCGGTGGGGAAAAGAAACGATGGCCAATTGCCAAAGAAGGTTTTGACGTCCTGTAATTAAAACCATTTAAATTTTATTACACACCACATTCTACATTTGACAATCAAAAAAATACTCACGTTGCTAATACACTAACGCTCATTAAATGGGTACTTAACATACATAAGTCTTTGTAATGAATTCAACTTCCTAATCATCGGCAAGAAGGAGGCGGGAACCGGCGACAGCGGCAAGGAACCGAAACTCCATCGGTGACAGAATGGAGAAAAAAACCTTGGGAGAAACCAGGCTCAGTTGGGGGGTCAGTTCTCCTCTGACCAGACGAAACCAGTAGTTCAATTCCAGGCTGCAGCAAAGTCAGATTGTGCAGAAGAATCATCTGTTTCCTGTGGTCTTGTCCTGGTGCTCCTCTGAGACAAGGTCTTTACAGGGGATCTGTATCTGGGGCTCTAGTTGTCCTGGTCTCCGCTGTCTTTCAGGGCAGTAGAGGTCCTTTCTAGGTGCTGATCCACCATCTGGTCTGGATACGTACTGGATCCGGGTGACTGCAGTGACCCTCTGATCTGGACACAGACTGGATCTGGTGGCCACGGTGACCTCGGAACAAGAGAGAAACAGACTAATATTAGTGTAGATGCCATTCTTCTAATGATGTAGCAAGTACGGTGTTATGTGAAGTGTTCCGGTTCCAGTTTACCTAATTAATGCAGCCTAAAAATCCTTTAACGGATTTGGATATTAAAAGCATATTAGTATGTTATGTGTATGCCAGGTTAAAGAGATGGGTCTTTAATCTAGATTTAAACTGCAAGAGTGTGTCTGCCTCCCGAACAATGTTAGGTAGGTTATTCCAGAGTTTAGGCGCCAAATAGGAAAAGGATCTGCCGCCCGCAGTTGATTTTGATATTCTAGGTATTATCAAATTGCCTGAGTTTTGAGAACGTAGCGGGCGTAGAGGAGTATAATGTAAAAGGAGCTCATTCAAATACTGAGGTGCTAAACCATTCAGGGCTTTATAAGTAATAAGCAATATTTTAAAATCTATACGATGTTTGATAGGGAGCCAGTGCAGTGTGGACAGGACCGGGCTAATATGGTCATACTTCCTGGTTCTAGTAAGAACTCTTGCTGCTGCATTTTGGACTAGCTGTAGTTTGTTTACCAAGCGTGCAGAACAACCACCCAATAAAGCATTACAATAGTCTAACCTTGAAGTCATAAATACATGGATTAACATTTCTGCATTTGACATTGAGAGCATAGGCCGTAATTTAGATATATTTTTGAGATGGAAATAATGCAGTTTTACAAATGCTAGAAATGTGGCTTTCTAAGGAAAGATTGCGATCAAGTAGCACACCTAGGTTCCTAACTGATGACGAAGAATTGACAGAGCAACCATCAAGTCTTAGACAGTGTTCTAGGTTATTACAAGTAGAGTTTTTAGGCCCTATGATTAACACCTCTGTTTTTTCTGAATTTAGCAGTAAGAAATTACTCGTCATCCAATTTTTTATATCGACTATGCATTCCATTAGTTTTTCAAATTGGTGTGTTTCACCGGGCTGCGAGGAAATATAGAGCTGCGTATCATCAGCATAACAGTGAAAGCTAACACCATGTTTCCTGATGATATCTCCCAAGGGTAACATATAAAGCGTGAAGAGTAGCGGCCCTAGAACTGAGCCTTGAGGTACTCCATACTGCACTTGTGATCGATATGATACATCTTCATTCACTGCTACGAACTGATGGCTGTCATATAAGTACGATTTAAACCATGCTAATGCACTTCCACTGATGCCAACAAAGTGTTCAAGTCTATGCAAAAGATTGTTGTGGTCAATTGTGTCAAACGCAGCACTAAGATCCAATAAAACTAATAGAGAGATACACCCACGATCAGATGATAAGAGCAGATCATTTGTAACTCTAAGGAGAGCAGTTTCAGTACTATGATACGGTCTAAATCCTGACTGGAAATCCTCACATATACCATTTTTCTCTAAGAAGGAATATAATTGTGAGGATACCACCTTTTCTAGTATCTTGGACAGAAAAGGGAGATTCGAGATTCGATTCGGCCTAAATAAATTACACAAACTTTAAATAAGATAAAACCATATAAATAAGAAACGTATATAAAATAAAAACTTCCAAAATGACCTTAGACTACATAAATGACAAGTCAGTATACTCTTCGGGTCATAATCCCCCCCGGTTGCACGGGTTCAGGAACATATTAGCACAGTGGTTCTCAACCTTTTTTCCCACCGGGCCACACTATGGTCCAAGTGCAAGTCTCGCGGACCACACACATATCATTTACATATTACGTCACCAACACAAACTAACCTGGGCCCGGTTCCCCGATAAAGCTCACTCTTAGCGGACTAAGAAGACTCGAAAGATATATCTTACCAAAGTGGTTTATGTTCCTAAGTGTGTTCCCCGAAGTGTCCCTTAGGAAGTTTCTTAACACGCTGCCTCTTACGTCTGACGTCACAAGAGCGATGTCCCGAGTGAAGGTGCTGAATTAGTTGGCATCGATTGCTCAGGAATCGATTTTCCACTTCACGCGAAGGTGCAATACAGCATCAAGAAAGACAACACGTATATGCAACTGAAACTTTCCTCAAATTATTACAGTAACATTTATTTTAACAGTTTGTTATCAGTAAAATATAGACTATTAATTAAATGATCAAATGGTCAGTAATATGTTCACACGATATGTTGTGACGGTTAGATGAACCGGGTATCCCTCGCTAATCATCCTCCCTCCTTATCCCGTTCTGCCACTTGTGCTGCTTCCTGACATGGGTTTAATGATTTCTAAAAATTATATAATACACTTTTATATTAATGGTAAGGTACTTTACAATCAGAATTGATTGGCAAGCAGCTGCAGTTACTTCTGTTTAATGCGGTATTGATTGCAATTGGTTAATGTTTTCAATAAAGCAACCTATCTACAATGAACAGAGAGAGCGAGATAGATACAGAATATGGTGTGGAAGCAACATAAAAAATGGGCACCAAGTTTCTCGTCAGAGGAACTTGAAGTTTTGCTGGACCTTGCCACAAGGTCAGAGATCACACCCCTATGGTCCACTATAACCTGCACGTTTATGGCTGCGTATCCCTTTCGCGATATGTACGCCTGATCAATCACTGATGGATTTCCGATAGTGATGAGTGTGCCACCCACCAGGCCCAAGACTCTGGGGATGCCAGCAATGGCATGACAGCCCTGGTGCTCCTCCTGGACTCCTGACGTGTTGCTGGAATGTAATGAATGTAATGAATGAATGTAATCCCCAGCATGGCGCCGAAGGTCGTTGGTGACAGTGTGGACGTACCTCCACACCGAGGTCTTGCTCGATGAAGCTCTCTGTAGCAAAAAACTTTAGTGCTGCAAGCAGCTGGACTTCAGGGCTTAAAGCCGTCATGTTAGCCTGGAAAGCGCAGGTCTGAGAAGGTCAAGCAGCTCCATAATGAGCTGTCTTGGCAGGCAAATTTTTTTTAATATAGCCACGTCAGACAAAATGTCAAAAGGACTTAAGTTTTGCCAAATAAAAAAATTTACATGGACTAAACATTCAGCCAGCCATGTTAGAACACACAAAAATCAAGAAAAACAATGTTGGACCATAGACTGTAGTGTTGGACAGGAAAATCATGTAGTCTCGCGAATCCTACCGCTGCTCTTCTGATCCATTTCTGGTGTGAGTTTGCACTGTGTGGAGGATGCAACAAAACCTCATCAGAGCCATAACGCGCCGCTGACACATGCAGTGGAAATCGGGGGTAACTTGGCCTGTCCAACACTACAGTTTATGGTCCAACATAGTTTTTCTTGATTTTTGTGTTTTCTAACATGGTTGGCTGAATGTTAACGTTTTGTCCTGTATAATTCTGTTTATTCCGCTCCTACAACTCCTGCAATTAAACTCAACAACACCTTTTTTTTTTATTGTCCTTGTAAAAAGGACCTGTGGTGCCATATTGTGAGGTTTTCAAATTTGAAGATGTACCTCTCGTCATCTATTTCTGGCCTCCTAGCAAGAATATAGTAATGTGAAATACAATTGAGAGTTTGCACAGGGTGTTTATTTTGAAATGTAAATTATTTTTTGACCTCTATTTTGTATTTGCTGTGCAGTTCGGACGCGGCGTGCATCAAAAATAGACTAGGCGCCTATCTTTAGCGAAGCGGCGTGGAGAGCAGCTTCTGGGGTGCATCTGGTGTAAACAGAAGCATTGACTACAGTGACCACAATCCGCTCCGGTAGCCGCGTCGGAGCCGTAACACGCCGCAGACATGTGCAATGGAAATCAGGGGTGAAACAGTGTTATGTGCTGCACATCCTGGCCCTGATAAGCATCAAAAGTCCAGTCATCACCGGATGACAGGTTTGACCCAGCTAAACTATGAAATGGACTTCTCAACCATTAACAGGGTAATACAAACTTTAAATATACCACAATATGGTATGCCACACTGCACTTTAACTCCCAACAGTTCAACACTGGACTACACATACACACTGCATTTAATACAATACCCTACCCGTTTCCTCTGGATACCATCCGATGCACATCCAAGACATTTCTCTATTCAGTTCACATACACTCTGTTGTACCTTTGCATATTTTTATGTGTATATATGTTTACATAATGTAGAATGTGTACATTCTGTGTATAGTGTATAATGTGTAGTGTTAACGAAGTATGTCTAATAGTACACTGTGTGTACTGACTATATGTATGTGCATATTGCACATTTTCACCTGTTGAAATCTGTATAGTTATATGTTAATTTTTTCTGCACTTTCTGGAGCAAGCTCAAAATAATTTCACTCACCAAGGCACATGTGCTGTGGTGATGTGACAATAAAAGTGACTTGACTTGATGAAATATCTTGATTCTAACCTTTATAGATTAGTGGGTGATGGTCAAAGGAACCTAATAATTTAATATATTAACCATAGATAAAAACCGGTATTTTACATAATTGACAGATATGGGTGTCATGCCATAACATAATTTTAATTTTTGCAACAAATCATAACATTCAACAAAGCTCAAAACATTGTGTGTGTGATTGGTTATAATGCGCAGTGCTGTAAAAATGCGTCAGTCTAAACACTGATCGGTCTGCGCAGCGCCGCTTCAAGCCCAACACACCGTCAGTCTGTAGACGGCAACTGAAGCAGACGGAGGATTTGGAGGTTAGAGCTTGTAATCTTTTTTCCAACACCCATTAAACAACTTAACAAACTTTTAGTCTAGGGATTTAAATGAAGAAAACTCTTCACTGAAAGCTCAATTAGTTAACTAGCTCGATCGCTCTCGGAAACTTTACTCCAGAATGAGTCAGCTGACAGAAAGGGAACAAGGGGAAAATTATGGCGTTACATTTTAGTCAAATGTTATGCGCGTGTAAGACATGCTCACGAGCACATTATGTTATTTCACACGCGCAAAAATGAACCTTCAGCTGGCATGATAAAAGTACTCGCGCACAAATTCAACAACCGAGAGGTGTACATGTAGCTGCGAGCGAGCGCCTGGCATACTCGCATAGGTTAACTCTGCTTGTGCAGGGGAATCCTGCTCGCGCGCAGCGGGCTTCTGCTCGCGGAGTGCTGTTTTGCTCGCGCGGTGGATTTCTGCTCGCTCAGCTGATTTCTGCTCGCTCGAGTCTACATGACTTTTGACAATTTGGGGGCGGAAACCAAGGAGGGCACTGACCCTCTTATGATTGGTCACTTTCACACAGGGACATCCTTGTACCTTGATTGACAGCTCTCATTACAGGAAGCACGGAGTTGGGTTAAGTTACCACCGAAGAAGAGTGGGAATGAGTTATAATGAGTTTTCTAATATACATTAAATGTATCTGCACGTATAAAATGCTGCGCTGATCATAGTTAAATCAGTTACCATCGATGAATATACACTCTAGAAACGGTTGGGTCATTTTGTTGGGCTATTTTATTTCTTTTTAAACACTTTTGGGTAGTTTCAAATTTACCACGTGTTGGGTTAAACCTGCTGGGTTGCGTCGCTGGGTTGTTTCAGGTCAGCGCTGGGGTTATTTAACGCGCCTTGAAGATCGCTGCCCAACTGTCATTTTGGAAGAACAACGGGGCAAAGCCACGGCTTTCAACGATTGTAAGGTAAGTTTATTTAATGTTTTCTTTAATAATTAATTTAAATTGGCAGAATTATAACTTTTTTTGCGGCAACATTACTGTTAAACTTCTATAGGCCAACATTATTTACGTTATATTATGAACAGTTTACCTCAAACGGGCAACCTACTTAACGTTACTCACATAATCGTGCTAAGGTATCTAAGACGACAGATTAATACAGTTTTATTAAGTTTCAGACAGTGACGGATGGCTGAAATATGCGAATACCTGTGAAAATAGAGGAAAAATTAGTTTGTGACACTGAAAAGCTCATTTAACATTTAAGTGAGTCAAATTAGTTCAAATAAGTGAATACGACTATCTGCTCTAATGTAATCGCCTGCAGTTGTCAATATCGACATGGGTTCAAATAAACCGGTTCAGTAATTCTCGAACAAAGTGATTCCCGGAAAAGAATCGACGTCTCAGGGCATTTCAAAGTGCGCGCACGCACAGCGGACGTAGGCCGAGTTAGTAATGATTTAATGCTTGTGTGGTTTATAAAGACTTTTTACATACAAGTTATAATTCAAAATGTTGTTTTTTCCTTTCAGAAAAGCACATGGATACACTTGTGAGAGAAAAACTCTTCGAGTGCAGTCTTATTGAGGCATCTAACGGTAAGTTTTACATAATTGTTTGTCTGTTATAATCAACTAACGTTAACCCTCACTTAACTTAAACGCACATACATTTTTATTTCGTGCATAAAGCTGCACTTTATGTAACTTTATGTTCAGATTACATAATTTATGAGCGTAAACTTCATATACCCATTTTCCAGATCATGTTTTTGACTTGTCCTTATCACTTTGGTACACCGATAAGTGTATATGGACTGTTTTAAAGCTGGGGAGTAACCCAGTACCTGCGTGACTTGTCATAGAAATGCAGTGTGCGTGCATTCAGTGTGATCTCCCTTATCTGTGCCAGTGACTGTGTGTGTTTGATATAGCCAGCCCAGCATATTAACATAAAACTCTGATTTATGACTGGAACATCCCATTGATTAGACAGTTTGAAAGCACACCTTTCAGCCAACCACTAGAGCATATTCTGCTTCTGTAGACCAACTCATAGGTGAATTTAACTCATAAACATGATGGACTCAATTTCATGATGAACTTCACACAGTTAATTGAACTGAATCACTGTTTTTAACAGTTAACAAATTAAAACACTTTGTATTTTCTTTTACTTTATTTTATAGGTTGGAACAAACATGGAATTCTTTAACTGAGCAGAGTACACAAAACCCCATCCAATTGTCATGCCGATTTAAAAATGCCAGCAGATCTCTCAGGCATTGATCATAATTAAAGGACAGGTAAGGATATTCTGGACCATTTTCAAAAGGAATTGCAAATTGTATATTTAATTGCATTTTTCCACATGTGGACGCATACATTGTGACAGTCCAAACGCAATTGAAACGCATTTGAATTTCAGATGCCTTACACAGAAAGCTGTCAATTTGTGTCAAGGGTGGGACTATACTATGGGGCATGTTTGTATTGAGAGATATTTAGTAGTTTTTACCCCAAATCTCTCACTGTTTCCACTCTGATGCATGTCAGCAAAACAACATTGCAGTTCTACTCTGATTTACCTATTTGCATCTTACCCTATATTTTATTCATCAGGTGAAAAGCATTTTGCACAATTGTGTTTGAGTGATGTCACCTCCCAATACTAACACTCTCCATAGTATGGTCCCACCTCTGACAAAAATTGACAGCTTTCAATGTGAGGTATTGGAAATTCAGATGCTAAAGTAATTGCAATTCCATTTGAGTTTTGGCAGGTAACATGTGCCACCAGATCCAGTCTGTATCCAGATCAGAGGGTCACTGCTGTCACCCGGATCCAGTACGTATCCAGATCAGATGGTGGATCAGCACCTAGAAAGGACCTCTACATCCCTGAAAGACAGCGGAGACCAGGACAACTAGAGCCCAGATACAGATCCCCTGTAAAGACCTTGTCTCAGAGGAGCACCAGGACAAGACCACAGGAAACAGATGATTCTTCTGCACAATCTGACTTATTTTCCTATTTAATATTGTAAAGCTGCTATGATGCAGTATTTGTTTAATATGACAGGCTTATTAGTCATAATACATGGAAAATACAGCTGCAAACGGACTTTGCTTTTCCATTTGAAATTTGGCAGTCCCTGTGCATTCATGAAAACGGAAACAGTAATTTTTGTTCAGTGTTTTTGAAAGTGTTTTTGTTCAAGATTTGCAATTGTGTTTGGATTATGTCACAATGTGTCACATGTGGAAAACGCAATTGAAAATATAATTTGCAATTCCTTTTGAAAATGAGCCTTCCGTTGATGGGCACTATAACAGAGTACACTGCTCTCAGGTGTAGCTCTTTGCTTCAAATCTTAAGTGTTTGACAATAGTACACCCAAAAATGAAAATTGTAATTAATTATTCACCCTGGTCTGAAAGCTCTCGAAATTCATCGAAAATATCTTAACTTGTGTTCTGAAGATGAACGAAGGTCTTACGGGTTTGTAACGACATGATATAAATTTATAATATACATTTTAGGACATCTTTAAATTATTTTACATTTAAATGTAAAAAATGTTATTTGTCAATGTCATTTCACTGTGTATTTAAATAGCTAAACATGTAAAAATGTAATAGTTAAACAGCTAGACACCGGTCATTCCGAAATAATTTTCTTATTTATTGCAACTGTATTTTTTTTTTTTTTTTTTTTTGGGATTTGCTGGAAACAAAAAAAAGGGGAAAATTGCATGTTGTTTGTCAGTGGTACAAATTTGTGAATGTCAGATTCCATTAAAATTATTTTTAACAGTCTAAATAACCTGTATTCTTCATTATTTATTAATCCATGATTGCTTTGTTAAGCAAAAGTGAAATTATGAGAATAACCCAGCAAGAATAACCCAGAACCAAAAAAATTCAAACACACAAAGGGTAAAAATTCCAATCTTGGGTTTTCTCAATAACCCAGCATGCTGTTCTGTCTAATATTTACCCAGCGCTGGGTTGCCAATTGGGTTATTTTTAACTCAGCTTTTTTTAGAGTGTATTAGCGAACGATGAAGCCTGCGATTTGTTAAGAAAGTTAACATTAACGTTACATATTTCCTAAATGAATCATAACATAATTGTTTTCACATGTACTTTTACACGTGAAAACAATTGTTATGATTCAGTTAGCCTAACGTTAGTTGTCTAAGATGCAGTTTTTAAAGATTAAAAGTTTTAAAATGAGTGTCTGTCGATCAGCATCACAAGTGTTGGCTAAGGCGTTAGCTTCAGAACGAATAGGCTAGCTAGTTACGTTACTTGTTGCTCAAAAATATGTAACGTCAATGTTAACTTACTTAACAAAACGCAAAATATACATCGATGGTAATTGATTTAACTATGTGCAGATACATTTAATGTATATTAGAAAACTCATTATAACTCATTCCCACTCTTCTTCGGTGGTAACTTAACCCAACTCCGTGCTTCCTGTAATGAGAGCTGTCAATCAAGGTACAAGGATGTCCCTGTGTGAAAGTGACCAATCATAAGAGGGTCAGTGCCCTCCTTGGTTTCCGCCCCCAAATTGTCAAAAGTCATGTAGACTCGAGCGAGCAGAAATCAGCTGAGCGAGCAGAAATCCACCGCGCGAGCAAAACAGCACTCCGCGAGCAGAAGCCCGCTGCGCGCGAGCAGGATTCCACTGCACAAGCAGAGTTAACCTATGCGAGTATGCCAGGCGCTCGCTCGCAGCTACATGTACACCTCTCGGTTGTTGAATTTGTGCGCGAGTACTTTTATCATGCCAGCTGAAGGTTCATTTTTGCGCGTGTGAAATAACATAATGTGCTCGTGAGCATGTCTTACACGCTCATAACTTTTGACTAAAATGTAACGCCATAGAAAATACAGATGAAGGAAAATCTGGCTCTGCGAAAGATCTCTCTGATGACAAAGATATGGAGTCGCCATCTAACGCCGGCAGCAGATGTGAAGATCAAACTGAACCATGTTCTGGAGATCTCTCCAAATATATGCAAGATGGAAAGGAAGACATTGTGAATATTAAGGAAATAAACGAAGAACAACGGAAAAGAATCTCAGAGCTGGAAGATAAAGTAAATGAAGTAATCAAAAAGCAAGAGAAAAGAATCGTAGAGTTGGAAGATAAAGTAAATGAAGTAATCAAAAATCAAGAGAAAAGAATCGTAGAGTTGGAAGATGAATTAAATGAAATAATCAAAAATCTACAGAATAGAATCTCAGCGCTGGAAGAAAAAGTAAATGAATCTGAACGAATTCTATGGCTTTACGGTCTACCAGAACAAGAAGGAGAGGATGTCAGGAAGCGTGTGATTGAAATCTGCAGTACCGTGGTCCCGGAGGCTGCAGGTAACTTTCCTCATCATATTGGCATCGCTCAACGCGTAGGGAAGAGAAAAGAAAGGAAACCTCGACCGGTCATCATCAAGTTTTCAGATAAATCAACCAAGGAGCTTCTGTTGAAAACTTCTAAGAGTTCCGAATATCACCGTTCCAGTATTTTAAGTTTTGAGAAAGATTTAACAGCGAAAGAAAAAGAAAAGCGGAACAAGCTTTTGCCTATAGTTATAGCTGCACGCAAAGAAGGGAAAACTGCATATTTCGATGGTGCCACAGCTATAATCGACAGCAAAGAAATCTGTGATCTTATTGATGCTGATGCCGATGTCTCAAGTTAATTGATTAACAAGAGATGAAAGCATATAATTTAAAATCAAAGGTAAATTGTAGTTTGAGAATAATAAGTAGATCAATAACATACCCTAGTACTCCATTGCTAATTTGTGTATGCTTGCTAGTATTTTATGTTTATGATTTTTTATTTAGTTGAAGAATGTTATGTAATATCATGCTATTATATACGTCACTCGTTTATACAGGTTAATACAGTAAATTGTATTCTTTGGTAGGTGAAAAAAAGCACTTGGTTTAAGTTGTTTTTCAAGAGAATATCTTAATTTGTTCAATGAGAAAGGTATTCGCTACTTGTTTAGGACAAATTAAGTTATATTTATAATTTATTTAAAGATTTCAGTGATTATTATTATTTTTTTTTTTCAGGAAACTCATGCAGAAATGTTTGATTTTGCCTTTTGGATAAAATCAATGGGGTTCTGATAAATGTATTGAAAAGTATTAAGTATTGAAAAATCTAAAAAGATGATGTCTCAAAAAATGTTTAGGTTTTAGGTAAGGAAATATTAGAACACGAAGTAATGTTTCCATCTGTGTTAAAGGGACTGATCAAGCTAATTTCCTATGCAGGTAAATATTTACTAGAGAGAATTAACCAACTGGACTCAATGTACTAGATTTAAAACCTCTAGTATTAAGATACTCAAATGTAAACTATGTTTTGCTTCAAGAGCGCAACCAAATATTTGTGGTTTGTGTTACTTTCATTTATTCATTTTATCATCCATTTATTATAAAGTCATTTATATTAATCATTTAAGCCATTTATACACTAATGTCATTGCTTTATTAATTGATTAGTCATTTATATTGTTTTAGCTTTTTCCATAAATTTTCCATTGTTATTTAGTCTTATAATTGTGTGTTTCAGGGGATGTTTGTGTGTGTGTGTGTGTGTGTGTGTGTGTGTGTGTGTGTGTGTGTGTGTGTGTGTTTTTTAATGCAGACCATGATGCAGGCTGTGAATATCACATCACTTTCCTTAATGATGTCTGGGTTAGTGATATGTTATAAGTTCCTACACTACACATGACAGGCTAGTCAAAACTTTTAAGTTACACTAATAATTGTCTAAACATATCTGAGTAAAATCACCCACACTCTAAAAAATGGTGGGTAAAATGTGGACAAACCCAGGGATAGGGTTGTTTTGGGTGAAACATTTAACCCAACGTTTGGTTGAAAACCCACCGATCCCTGGGTTTGTCCACATTTCACCCAGTGCTGGGTTATTTTAAAATATATTAACTGGAGAAGTAGCCTGATTAAAACATCAATAAAAAAAAAATTTGGATTTTACTACATTCTGTGTAAATGGTGACTGATAATCAATAATGTACAATTAACAAGGTGGTGGAAATGATAGAAATTGCGTTTCAGAAGAATTTACAGTCACACTTTATTTTAAGGCTATTAACAAACCATTAACTGTGTCTTTCGCCTCACTAAACTCCTAACTGGCTGCTTAGTAAGGTAGTTGTTAAGTTTAGGTATTGGGTAGGATTAGGGATGTATAATATGGTCTTGCAGAATGTGTGCTTTATAGCCACTAATAAACATGATAATATTGGTAGTGAATACTGAAGAGTTACTAAAATTATATCGATATGCCAAGGACGAATGATGCAGTATTGAATCTCTCTTTTTGACTCTTCCATTCATCGGTTGAGTGTCATTATTTCCCAGAATCCTCAGAGCTGACTAGAGCTGAAGATCTTGGCCCGAACCCGACGGGACCCGAAGGGTTCGGTCGGGTTCTGGCTTAATTTCTATCATCTTACGCGGGCTCGGGCCGGGCTCGGGCTTGCGCTCCGGTTTGCGAGGTAAACGAGCGGTCATGTGATGTGTTTTGATTAGCGCGAGAAAGATGCGAAAATGAATGCTGAGCAGGTGTAATGGAGGCTTGCCTCTGGTGATTACGTTTTGGTTGCACCAGCAACTAAAGCAAAGTCTGAGGTGTGGAAAAGTTTTGACCGTGTTTAAAATGAGAATAATGAGTGAATAATGACGCACCATCAGTGAGCGCAGGAGCGCGCTGAAGACATCTACAGTGGATTCAATCATTTTCCTCCACAAAAACATGTAGATCTAGCCTAATCTCTGTGAGTAAAGGTTTTTCAAATGATAACTAAATATTCATTGAGTCTTAAATGCATAATGTTGACAGAGTATATTTACGCTAATGTTGGCATTATTCTTTTATTAAATAAAGCAAATCCGGCGGAGCCTTTATCTTAATTTCGTTATTGCCAAATACCCATCTTAATTTAAAATTTATCTTAATTTTTTTTTTTTTTTTTTTAAATGACTCGTTTTTATTGGTGCGTTGGTCTATTTATAGGTTAAATGAGCCTATGTCTAGAATGCTGAGATGTTACGATGTGACACAGGACTTATTTTATTTCTTTATTCCAACTTCCAAGTGGTCTAGTCTACGTTAGTTATGAGTAAATTATGTTAAAACATGAATAAATTACTCATTGTTGACAAAAGGCAAAAGAGCTTTGTGCGTGCGCACATTTGAATAATGTCGGGCTGTAAACGGGTTCGGGCTTTAAAAAAGCTGTCAATCAAAATGTACTTGTCGGGCTCGGGTCCTGTCGGGCCTAACTTTTAAGGCCCGATTACAGCTCTAGTCAACACTGCCCTCTGATGGCAGATCTGACACAAATCAATCAGAGAAACAGTGCTAGAATATCATGAGGAACATCATATTTGCAGACAACAAACAGAAGATTGGCTTTATATGATGTGCTCCAGTGTAAATGTGCATCTTTAATCAGACAGCCCTCAGATGAGTCAAAAGTCTCTGAACCTTGACTGGTTACACTGTTTAGTTAGGAACCAGATATTATAACCATAGAGTGACTTTAACCAAGATTAGACAATGGCCCAGTTCCTGTTCTGTTACAGTATGTACTGAAACCAGTGAAGAACTTACTGCCTGATCCTTGATGAAGTGCGTCCTGTAGATCTGCAGGGGTTATACAGTATAAAGACATCCACCATGTTTTGACCTGAAGCTTCTTTGTCCCATTAAAATGAATGAACAATAAGTGTTAAATTAGTTTAAAAGTACTGTAGTTACTGTAGTTAACTCATGAGTAACATACACTGAACAGAATTATGAAAGCAACACAAAAAAGGCCTATATCTCACAAATATTGTTCACAAATCTGTCTAAACCTGTGTTAGTGAGCACTTCTATGCTGAGATAATCCATCCACCTCACAGGTGTGTCATATCAAGATGCTGATTAGACATCAGGATTATTGCACAGGTGTGAATTAGTCTGGACACAATAAAAGGCCACTGTGAGATGAGTGTCTAAAATGAGGTGTTTTCTCCTGAGACAGATGTTAGACCTGAGGAACAGATCAAAGTGACATTATTTAATCTGAGGTCTAACTGATGTATTAAAAACAGGCCAGCCAAAGTAACTAAGGGCATGTGTATGCACTAAATGTACATGCATCCTAGAGAAAGCCCTTATCTATATTATTCAGTATATTTAGGTGTATTATTTACAGTGTGCTGTAGTTAACATACCTTTGCATGTATGTGTTTCTGATCATGTTCACAGATTAATCATTTACATGATTTATACACGGGTGATATCAGGTAAAATGGTCCATTTAAGGTTTGGGGGTCCCAGCCCCTCTGGAATTTAGAACCAATGACTACAAAGGATTTCAAACTGTTGTCATAACTGTGCTTGACAAGTAACAGGAGATTTGATTGGTTTATAGTTGCTATGGTGGGCGGGGCAATAATTCTTATCAAGACTGCACCAGAGAGCTGTGTGGTAAGTAGCCTGGCATACCAAATCTAACTAAACTATTATAAGGATGATAAATCTATAAAAAAACAAACATGCACATAAAAAAAACTATGCATAATATCTGTCTTGATGGCATCAATCAGGAAAAAAAAATGTTAGTTTGGTATAGGAATGTATTTTCTGAAAAAGTGATGTTTTCCTTGGCAGCCCAATTTACCTTAACCCACTGAGGCAAAATGGGCCATCATCTGTGTCACTTACAAACACACACACACACACACACACACACACACAGACACAGGAGACAGGAAGTGAGAGAACAGGTGAGGAGAAATGAATGCAGAGGAAATGAGAGGAGACAGAAAGAGAGAAAAGAGAGGAGGAGCAAGGACCAGAGAGGAAAGGATACAGAGATAAAACAGTCCAAAATTTACTTTTTTAATGCCACATTTGAATATGTTTGTTTAATGCAGTTTAAATGGTATGTTGCTGTATAAGCAGTTGTGTTTTAAAATTAAAATTGATGATGAATTACTATTTCCCTTTGCAGTTTGACTGGCCCATTGAACCTGAAACTGCTCATGCAAAAAAAGTTGGCACAACTGATGTTTCTAGAACTGTAAGGTCTAAATAATTATATTTTATTACATAATTTCATTATTAATCATAAATACACATGGAATAGGCATATATGGTATTGTATTATTGTCCCAAACGATTTACCAAAAAGTGGCCCAATTTAGCTGATATCACCCTACTGTATGTGTTTAGGTTCAGGTTGTTGTGGTCATTAACAGGTTACTGAAGGGAGCTTATCATTCAGTTAGTCCAAAACGCCTTTATGAATCATTATCCAAACATCCATATTTTTACAGTCATCTTACTTAGCTAAGCTACATCTGCCTTTGTTTACTAGAGTACTGGCCTGATATGAGCTAATTGAATACTACAGTATAAACTGCCTGACATCAATGTAGGCCTCAAAAGAACAAATCTGAAGTTCAGAGGTCATATAACTGGATCACTGCCTCCCTGAGGTCAAGCTGTTGACCAAGTTGTTCCAATCCATTTTCTATTTTCTACGTCATTTGAATACTTCTGCAACGCAACATGTACTTTATGCCAAGTTATGTGGATTGAAAAGACAGAGTGAGAGAGAATGAGAGAGAGAGAGAGAAAGAGAGAGATGAAGGCCCAGCTCTGGCAGGAACAATATGGATCCTTACAGGTTTTGACATGAAGGAAATGTCTTGCGTTTGCACTTTTACCGGAGTAAATATTTGTCTGTCTCTGGTCAACGATTATCTGCCTTCAGCTCTTCAAACAGCAGCAGTGCTGAAGATCTGCTTTCAGATCAGATGAATCCAGCAGAACAGGACAGAAATCAGCTCTGACAACACATCGGAAAGCTTCTCAAACAGCTCTGAATGATTACTAGTGTACTTACCGTAAAACAGCATCTGAAACATTATACAGAATACAGTGACAGACGTTTCAAACAGCAGTATACCACAGCACACTCGCTGTCATCACGCAGCCTCAGTAATTAACAAGATTAGCTTAGAGGCCATTTAAATAAAAACAAACTAAATGTCCAAAAAATTATACATTTGAACATTCAGTAAATACCCTGCATTACACTTGGATAAGTTCAGGATGGAAAAGCTTCTGCATACTGTAGACGAGGGCTCGATCTGCAAACTATTCCTAATATTTCTGTAATTTAAGTGTAAAAAGTAAAAGTAAAGGAAAAAAGTGTAATGTATTTCTGTGATGCTCCGCTGTATTTTCAGCATCATTCCTCCAGTCTTCAGTGTCACATGATCTTCAGAAATCAGAATAATATGATGATTTACTGCTCAAGACACATTTCTGGTTATTATCAATGTTGAACACAGTTGTGCTCCACAGTATTTTTGTGATAAACCATCATTCAAAAGTTTGCAGTACGTAGATATATATATATATATATATATATATATATATATATATATATATAAATCAGCAAGAATGCATTAAATAGATTTATAACAAAGATTTCTATTTAAAATAAATGCTGTTCTTTTAAACTTTCTGTTCAACATTGATAATAGAGAAATGTTACTTGAGCAGGAAAAGTATGGTAGTTTGCAAGTATTCACACATACGCTACTAAATCTATTACAGTAAGTGGGCGGGTCAGTGGTGAGGTGAAATTGTCCAATCAGAGGCGGTCGGTGTCAGAACCATCCGTCAAACTCACCTGTAAATCATCAGTGTGTGCAGTGTTGCTAAATCTGCGGTTTTCCCGTGAAGTCGGGATACTTAAACTATGTTGCCGCTGGTTGTTTTTCATGTCCGTGGGTTGAAGCGATCCCAATAAATTGACATTTTTCCATGGGAACACAAATTTTATCAGGAGAATGTCAAAAAAAATGAAGCCTATATTATAAATATTGGACTAGTTTTGAGTAATTGAGCAAAATTTGAAAACCCTGGCTGGAACAAACTCTATAATTATTATGTTACAAGATGAATGATCAGTTTTCCAAGAAATCATCTGCATGTTGGAGATCTTTCCTCTCTCTTACCTGCTGGATACTTGAGGAGCTCTTCTGGGAAAATCAGACGCATGTCGGAGCAGAGCTCTGAGAAAACACACCGAATAACTCTAAACCCCTCATCCCTGCCAGTTTAAAAATCAATTCATTCAATGTATACATGAATTAAACAGAGCAATAAGATCAGTTTCCACACTTTTGGTGACTTTTGGTGTCGATTAATGATCTAATCCAGGGCCGTGCACAGACCTTTTGAGGGGCATGTGCTGAAACTGAAAAAGGGCACCCATCCCCCCCCCCCCCCCCCCCCCCCATTTTTTATATCAAGATTATTTAGTAAGCCTGCATAAAAGGAAGAAATGGTCACATCTTCATGACAAATTCAATAACACAAAATAATAGTCTCAAAAGCTTTAGATTTATTCACGATTAATAACAACCATAATAATAATATTAGATAATTAGATAATATAGATAAACAGGGTTTTAAGGGCTTCTTTAAACCTAATACAACAGCAACCTTCTGTGAGCCATGTATCTGGCAAAAATTTGATACTGTGGTGGACCAGGGATGTTGGTCTCTTGAAGGTCTCTTATTCACTACACTTTCCCTAAAATAAGCCAGCAATGAAAAAATAATTAAAAATAGTGAAAATTACAGTTGCAGTGAAAAGCATTTCTGAAGGATCACGTGACACTGAAGAGTACTGAACTGGGGTAATAATGCTGAAAATTCAGCTTTGATCACAAAAATAAATTACATTTTAAAATATTCAAATAGAAAACAGTTATTTAAAATTGTAAAAATATTACACAATATTACTGATTTTGCTGTATTTTGGATCAAATAAATGAAGCCTTGGAATGAATCATGAATTACATTCTGCATAATAAAATATAAAGATTTCAGTGATCTTCTGTAATTTTTTTTTAGTTACTACTACATTACTGTAGTAAAACAATGTTTTACAACATTTTATACATGTGAGGACGAGCGGAGAGTATACCATAACATGATTAGCCTAAATGTTAATAAATTAAGTGTATCAGCAATCATAAATCAAAGAAGAAATTAATTACCAGGTGACGAGGATTACTCGTCGCTTTGTGTAAGTTCTAGTACGAAACAGCGGGGGGGGGGGGGGGGGGGGGGGCGCACCTGTTATGATTTTCCGATGCTAAAAACAAATTATATGTTGTTGTATTAGATATATCGTTTTTGACCAGCGAATGTGTGCAAATGTGATTTTTTTTCTGTCCGTCATTAAAACGGCGACATTACATTTTCATCTAGGTGACCAATAGCATTGATTAAAAAAAAAAAAAAAAAAAAAAAAAAAAAAAAAAAAACACCACCAAAAAAAGGGCACTTCGGAGTGTAAGGGCAAAAAGGGCATGTGCTCTGCACAGGTTGAGCCCTACCTGTGCACGTGCCTGATCTAATCGCGGCGTTCTCCATATCGCCTCAAACTGAACTCTCCCGCGCTTTCTCAGCACATGCGCAGCGCAGCGGTCGCGGTCACGCGCCGGGTTCACGCGCAGAGACCCGTGGGCGCGCAGCAGCGGAGCACGAGCAGCGCTATCACTCAGCAGCAGGATTATCAGGAATCATGAGCGTGGGAAAACTGGTAAGATTGCGATGAAAACACATTCTCACTGCCGCTATAACGCGCAATGACACGACACGAGCTGAGAACAGACGAAACGCAACAGTGTCGCAGTTCTTTGATAAGTTCTGGAATAAATGTCTGTGCTGGTCGTTTTGCTGGGCAGATTTCGCAAGCTGGTGTGTAAATACAAACTATCGAACTGTCCTGTGTGTGCACATCTCTGTCCCACAGCAGAAAAACACAATAAAAAACACACAACCACACACAATCTGAGAGGTTATCAGAGGCAGATGAATGAGTATACAACTTTATCTTGTATTGAAATCAGTCTATTTATAAGGTTCTTTAGTAAGATTCATAATAACTCAGGTTATATCATAAAATATATGAGATTCCATTGGATTCAGGGCTATTATAGTAAATAAAAATAAATAAATAATCAAAATCAAATTGAAATGAATCAAATTTGAACTTATTTCAGCTAGTTGTCAATTTCACATTTACTTTTATTTTAACTTTAAGTAATAAAATAACAAACTGAAATGAAGTAAGATAACTAAAGAGAAAGAGACATTAAAAAACAAAACAAAATTATTACTACTTATGTAGTATGTTAGAGGACAAACACTGCCACGCATCAACAGTTCTAGTTTGGCTGTATTAATTAATGCTCACTGCTTTTAGGAGGCAGTTGATCTGATTAGATTAGATTTTGTGTTATTATTTTCATTTTTCATTCATGCATTTTGCAGATGCTTCCATCCAATACATTGCATCAATGCATTCAGATCAGATCTCCAGCGTGATGAGTCCTGTCCCATCGCGTCCCAGCACCCTCTTAACCCTTTACACACATGTAACCCACACCGCTCAAATTTACATCATTACTGCTGTGAACCAGAGCTCCTCGTCCTCCGGGGCCCGCTGGGGCTCTCTATAAACTTTAAAAACTAAAATGACTAAAAATCAACCTGTTCCTAACAGTCATGGAAAACATACAAAATCTAATCTAAACCACATGGGCATTTCTATAATGAATATATATTTCTCTAGTTATGCCAAGCTCTAAAATATTTTACTATTCATTCTGTCTAATATAAAGAATTGTAATAAAATAATGTAAAAATGTTTAAAATATGCTTTTCCAGTTAATCAGGAACAAGATTAATTGATTAAAGTTAGTAGGAACCATGAATAACACTGAGCTCTTAAAACTTATGGAATCCTGGAAAAATGATTCAATAAAAAAATAAACTTAAATCCTTTGTGCATAATGCATTATATAGGTGTTCATAATATATGTGTCAGGTATGACTCGGGACACAGAGGTAAAGGTGAATTCAGAATGGTGTTTATATTAAGAGTTCAAATGCTTAGTGTATCGTCAGTGCTCGTGGCACAGTGATGTTCCTTTCATTCAGTGCATGTAGTATAGTTCGTGGAACGGGGGAAATCACACAGGTGTGAGAGTTTGGATCTTAGATGTCACAGCCACAGTTATAGATCGCTCACTATTCTTTGCTTCCTTCTCACAAGCCAAAGACAGTACCCACTCGGAATGATCATTGAAGAATACAGCAACCATAGAATCACATGGCATCGCACGGTGATCCACAGTCCTGGGAACAGCAGAACAAGAACACAGGTTAGTGTAACACTGAGGTGAGTATACGTTACGTCTGACTTGAAGGCGCTGGGAGACAACTGCAAGGATCTTTCCTGTTGGAGGCTTGACAGGGAACTGAGTTGTGGGTGAGTGTATTTATAGTGCTCTTGATTGGTTCCGTGATACGTGGCTGATTAATAGTCAGGTGATTGAGAGCGTTGGTGATTGGTGGGGCCCGGGCTTGCCAGATCCCTTACACTACCCCCTGGGTCTGTGGAGGGAACAGAGACAGGAGCGTGATGGGGTTTTAACAAGGACACATGAAAGGTGGGGTGTATCCTATACAGAGCAGGTAATTGTAAACGGTACGTGACAGGATTAACTTGGCGTTCCATGGGGAAGGGTCCAATATACTTTGGGCTGAGTTTTTTACAGGGTTTTCTTATGCGGATATCTCGGGTAGAAAGCCATACTAGCTGACCAGGTTGGTACGTGGGATTTGCTCTTTGGTGGAGATCAGCAAAGCGTTACTGCCGGTTCACTGCTTGGAGATGCTGGTGGGCCTGGTCCCAAACCCTCTCACTATTTTGGAACCAAGTATTGACTGCTAGGACTTCTGAAGGTTCACCTGAACAGGGAAAGAGTGGGGGTTGATAGCCTAAAACACACTGAAACAGAGTGAGGTTAGTCTTGGATTTTGCATTCCGTTTGTCCGTTGGCATGGGGATGATAACCGGAGGGGAGTCTGACAGTTACATTTAACAGGGAAAAGAATGCCCACATACCCTCGAATAATTGGGAACGATGTCTCTGGATACCAAAGTTCCTAAACATTTGTTCAAACAATAGTTCAGCAGTCTCAAAGGCTGTGAGAAGAGCTCGTAAAGGGATTAGTTTGCATGCCTTGGCAAATCTGTCAATGGCTACTAGAATGCATGTCTTGTCATCAGAAACTGGGAGATCCGTGACGAAATCTACCCGAATGTGAGACCATGGGTGATGAGAAATAGGTAAGGGTGCCAGCTTTCCTGTGGGTAGATGTCGTGGGACCTTGGTTATGGCACACAGCATACATCCTATAATGAATTCCTGCACATCCTCCTGCATGCCTGGCCACCAATATTTGTGCTGCAAGAAGCAAGAGTTTTGTTACCCCTGGGTGGCCTGTCCCCACTGAGGAATGTACCTGGGAGATCAGAGCCTTGTGATGATCCTCGGGTACAAACGTCCTTCCCGGTGGGCATGCGGGTTGCATGGGTTGATGTTGAGCTTGTTCTCTGAGCATTTCATTTTCATTTCATCTTCGTCCCATCGAATAGGATTTACAAACAACTTGGTGGGAAAGATCCTCTGGATTCTCCTCCATGGTGTAAAGTCGTGACAGGGTATCTGCTCGGATGTTCTTGGATCCAGGGCGATAAGCGATCTGAAAATGAAATCTAGTGAAGAAAAGAGCCCACCTGGCCTCCACTTCCACTATAAATCTTTTTTCAGGATCTGGGTGTTGTAATAAGGGAGCTGTGGTAAACACCTCTTTCAGCGTCTGGAAAGCTTGCTCAGCCTCGGGGGTCCAGTTGAATACCTTGGGTTTTCCCTTTAAGAGAGAGGTAAGTGGGGCAGTAATCATGCTATACTGGTTTATAAATCTCCGGTAGAAACTAGTGAAACCCAAAAACCTTTGCAGTTCCTTGATGGTCTTTGGAGTAGGCCATGAGGTAATGGCTTGGGTCTTCTTGTTGTCCATCTTTACCCCCTCCATGTTAATCGTGTAGCCGAGGAACTTAATGGACTGCTGATGGAAGACACACTTTTCGGCTTTTACAAATAAGGGGAAGTCGTTTAAATACTTTGGCCACATGGCACTGGTGGTCTTTTTCATTCGGGGAATAAATGAGGATGTCATCAATGTAAACAAGAGCAAATTGGTTCAGGTACTCACGTAGGACTTCGTCCATGAAACTCTGGAAGACGGATGGAGCGTTTACTAGGCCATGCGGCATCACAAGATATTTGTAGTGGCCAGCAGGGGTGATGAAAGCCGTCTTCCACTCATCTCCTTCTCTGATTCTGATCAGGTTGTATGCGCTTCGTAAATCCAGCTTTGAGAAGATACGGGCATCCCTGAGCTGTTCGAGGGAAGTTAGGATTAATGGAATAGGATAGCTGAACTTTACCGTTATTTTATTCAAGGCTCTGTAGTCAATGCATGGTCTCAACCCTCCATCCTTTTTAGGAACAAATAAAAAAACTAGCTGCTGCTGGGGTAGCCTCGACATCGAGGCCTCTAAACTTCAAATTCACTGAAATGGTTAGTGGGGTCTACACAGAAAATTGAGGACCGCACTCACCACTAACCGTAGAGGATGAGATGGACAGGTACGTATGAAATGGTCCCTTCCCCCGCAGTACAGACATAACCTCTGTTCTCTATGACGATTTTGTTCTTCAGGAGATAGCCGTTGGGAATCGACTTGCATTTTTTCGGGTGGTGGTTCAGGAGGTTTTTCAGGCATGCTTGGGCGAAGAGAATTGCTCTCTTGGTTTTTTTTCTCGATAGCAGGACTGTGACCATAGATGCACACGTTGAGCTTGCTGCATGAATTTTTCCAATCCCAGATTGTCATCATATATGGCAAGTTGGTCGGAGAGCGGGATTTAGTCCTCGTTGGGCCTTTTCATTCCATCTGCTTGCTGCGGCCAAAGTGCGAAACTCAAGGGAGTATTCAGAAACAGTTATTTTGCCCTGTCGTGAATTTAACAGCTGATCTCTGACCGAGGAATCTCTCACTTGACGTTGAAACACCTCTATGAAATGGCCGATGAAATTCTGTAAGGATGAGTTGATTGTTGATTCTTGAAACCATAATGCTTTGGCCCATCTCAGTGCTGGTCCAGACAATTGCTGTATAATAAATGAAATCTTACATCTTACATCTTTTTTTTTAATCCGTTGTTCAGCATTAGCTTATTAGGTTAACATTTATATATTATTAATTACATGCATACTTTTTTTGTAATCTGTCTCTAAATGTTTTTATCTCAGGGGATACATCACACTTTTAGAGTTATAAATCAAGATATAAAAATTTAAATACTTATAGATATAAATACATATAGACTATTTTGTGGCTTGTGTTTAAGAAAATCAAATATTTTTGTAAACTTGACAAAACATATGGAAAGGTCTGACAGTCAAGATTCCATATTTGGTGTCTGAAACAGAAGTGATATTGTTCAGTTCAGTTCAATTTTATTTATATAGCACATCTAAAAACATGGTTGATATTGTGACAGAAAAGGATTGAAAA